>NW_028230446.1:1210270-1510963 GCF_043228905.1 Azolla caroliniana
GTGAAATCCATAGTTTGCAAAGAAGGGGGAAACCTTAGTCGAAGCATGGATACTATTATTGTAAGCAAATTTTGCCATTGCAAGGAAGTCCACCCAATCCTCCTATTGGTAGCTCACGGTACACCGAAGGTATTGTTTGAGGATTTGGTTGACTCACTTTGTGTGTCTATCAGTTTGAGGGTGGTATGTTGAGGACAAGTTGACAGAAGTCTCGAATGTTTGTAGAAGTCATCGCCAAAAGTGGGAAATGAACTGAGAACCTCGATCAGAGGTGATATCCTCAGGTAAGCCTTGTAATCGAACAACATTTTAAAGAAAAAGATCAATTGTCTCTTCCCCGGAAATTGTTTTGGAACATGGAACAAAGTGAGCCATCTTCGAAAACCGATCGACAATGACTAGCACCGTGTCATGTCCACCAACCAGAGGGAGGTCCGTGATACAAGCCATGGATAGAGAGACCCATGGTTAACGTGGAATTGGGAGCGGGTGGAGAAGACCATATGGCCGATGGTGAGGCATTTTGGACCGAGCATACATCACATGTCTTGATAAATTCCTTGACAAATTTCCAAGGTTGGGGCCATCAAAACCCAAAAGTGGCCCCAAAGTGGCTGGCAAGAGGATCCTCATGACAGTTTTGTAGAACCCGTGTACAACATGATCCTTCAGGAACATACAAGAGATGATTACGATATAGTAACCCATCCCGGGTTGTAAATTGGTTGAGATATGAGTTTTTCATGTCCAGAGATGGGTCATTAATGCGGTCCATGATTTCTTTGGCAAATGGGTCTGACACGGTTGCTGTGGCGATCTCGTTGAGCAAAGAATCATCATGTAACATGCAGGTGGCGAACATTTGAAGTTGATCGGGCGGCAACAAACAATGGGATTGTTGTGAATATGCATCATCTCCTAGGCGCAATGCAAAATCAGGTCGCCAAGAGAGAGCATCAACTTTCCCATGTTGAACTCCAGGTTGAAACAAGATCTCAAAGTCGTAGTCGGCGAAAAAAGATGACCATCGAGCTTGCGTCCGATTCAATGTCTGATTGGTGGTGAAGTAAATTAGATTTTTGTGGTCGGTCAGCACCTGGATGCGATGTTGGGCCCCAACCAAATAGGGTCGCCATTCGGTGAAGACAGATATGATTGCTGCCAGCTCCTTGTTGTAGACTGGATAATTGATTTCTGGGGCGGTAAACTTCTGAGAGTAGAAGGCAATAGGACGTAGTGTACCCTTGTCGTTTGGTTGGGACAAGACAGCTCCAATGGCAAAGTCGGAGGCATCAGTTTTGACTTGGAAGGGCCTTGTGGGATCGGGGTGGACCAACACTAGGGCTGTGAGAAAAGCTACCTAAGAAATGGAGTATCTTTTCTTGTAAGGATGATTAGAGGTTGTACGAAAGATGAAAAACCATTGATAAATCGTCGATAGAAATTTGTAAAACCAAGAAATGATTGTACGTCTTTCAACCAAGTAGGGACAGGCCAATCGGTGATTGCCGCTACCTTGTGTGCATCCATTGTGATCCCGGAGGGTGAAATCACGTAGCCTAGGAATTCAACAGAGGTTCGATCAAATTCACATTTCTCACTTTTGGTGTAAAGTCCATGTTCCCAAAGTTTGGATAGGACCAATCGGACGTGTGGGTGTGCTCCTCTATGTTGGATGAAAAAACTAAAATGTCGTCAAGGTAGATCACCACGAAGTGATCGAGATACTCCCGAAATATATTGTTCATCATGTGTTGAAAGACCGTTTTCCACTCGTCTCCTGGCTTGATACGCACCAGCTTGTAGGCTCCGTGAAGGTCGATTTTGGAGAAGATACGCCCGAATTGAAGTCGGTCAAGAAGTGTTGGAATTAAAGGCAAGGGGTAACGATTATGTACCGTAATTTTGTTGAGACCTCGATAATCCACACATAGGCGATGAGCCGTCCTTCTTCTTGACAAATAAGATTGGGGCTCCAGCCGGTGATTTGGAGGGTTGAATGAAGCCCTTGGCGAGGTTTTCATCCAGATATGTGCGAAGGGCCTCAAGTTTGGGTTTAGATAGCCCATAGATGGGCCCAAATGGTGGGTGTGCGCCATCTTGGAGTTCAATTGGGCAATCATAAGGGCGATATGCCGGCAACCGGTCTGCATTTCGCTTTTCGAACACGTCCTAAAAATCGCTATATCTTGCGGGCAAATTGGTGACAGGAGTAGGGACGTCATGTGACACAACGGGAACGAAAGTGACCACGCTAGAATCAGCCATAACGGAATCGGCAATGTCGGAGACTAAGTTGAAATCAGAAGAATGTGCACCCAAGCTGAAAGCAACCCCCACACAAGTAACTGTGTTTGTGGAAAGGACCCGCGCTGGTGTTTGTGGAAAAGTGATGGAGCGGCCACACCAATCCACCATCAGATTGTGTGTTTCCAACCATGAGAGCCCTTAAACAATCGAATGACGAGGGGTTGCAATGAGGTAGAATGTTAATGCCTCCTGGTGGAACCCGGCTTGAAATACCAACAGGACAGTGGCTTCGGTAACTGCCCTTGAAGAGAGAACCCGTTCGTCGATAGCTTCAATGGATATGGGTTGTGTTGTGCGGACGGTTGGGATTTTATGTGCTCGGACGAACGCGATATCGATGAAACAAGTAGATGCACCAGAATCGAGCAAGGCATGGGATTTTATTGAAATAGACCCAAAACAAAGACTTACTTGCAAAGTAAAACCTCCTGCTGGCGTGACTGAATTGTAGGAGCACAAAGAGCTAGGGCGGCAGAAAGTGTCCAGCGGCATGGCTCCTACTGTAGCCGGACTTGCTCGTTTTCCTGTTGTCCAGAAACCTCTGCAAGACGTGCACGATCATATTCTTGTTGTCGAGAACCCTCTGCAAGACGTGCACGGTGGGATTGATGATGAGGGCCGCGCATCGGGCAGTGGCAGATGATATGGCCAGGGGTACCACAATAGAATCAGAGGCCATTGTCACGTCGATGTTGCCATTGGGCATCGGTTAATGGTTGTGTTGAGCGGCAAGCTCAACCGGAGCCGGATCGGCTGAATAAGCCGGAGCCGGTAAGCGAGACGGATCGGGCGAAACGGATCGGTATGACGGTGAGCAACCGAACCGGCAAGCAGTGGAGGCCGGGTGCAATCCGTAACCGGAAGTCCAATCGAAAGCCTAGTATAGGATAGACTACTAGGTAGCTATAGTCTCGTAGTAAGTGTCAGATGCTCGTGTGAGCATTGAAGTACATGGTACTTCTGTCAGTCCCAAGAGGACTTGTATAAATAGTGCTACTTAGGACAGTGTGTGTACAGAGTCTTGATATAATTTTGAAATTGTGTTCTGCTCTCTCTGTGTCTCTCTGTGTCTCTCTCTCTCTTTGTTGTTCTCTGTTTTACGCTTCCGCAAACACTTACGTTTACATGGTATCAGAGCGCGAGGGTTGAGAACCTCTGCTGCAGACATTTACTCTTGAGAAGAAAACCCTAACAGGTCGAAAACAGACACAGTAGAAGACATGGATAGAGGCATGGCTACGTCGCTCCCGGTGGAGAAGCTCGATAGGAGCAACTACGCATCCTGGTGTTACAAGATGCACCAGTACCTGCTTGGACACGGGTACTGGAGTTATGTCGAAGGAGTGAATGATGCGGCGCCCGACTCGACACACAAGGACTTCCCGGTATGGGAACAGGCGGCAAGCAGGGTGATGTACTGCTTTGCGTCCAGTGTCGGCGATCAGCTGCTCAGCCACATCCGTGACGCCAAGACACCGAAGGATGCTTGGGGGAACCTGAAAAAGGTTTTCGCCGCAAGCACCACTGCCCGGAAGCTGCAACTCAGATAGGAGTTGAGCAATGGTCGACAGAAGAACATGTCCGTGGCAGACTACACGGGCCAGATAAAGGAGATCTGCGACTCGCTCGCCTCTATCAATGTTACTGTAGAGGAAGACGAGATGGTGCAGGTATGTCTCGGAGGCCTGGCGTCCAAGTTCGGAGCGTTCCGGACTGCGGTGTGTACAAGGGAGAGTACCCCCTCATTCTTCGACTTACAGTCGATGCTCCTTGTAGAGGAGAACCACGCCGGTGCATTTACCAGTGCATCCCCGGACAACCGAATGCTGTACACGGGAACGGATCGGCTCCATGGGCGTGGTGGAAGAGGTGGGTCGGCACGCAATGGAGGCGGCCGGCAAGAGCAAGAACGGAGGCACTATGAGCGTGCCGACAGCAGTTCCGGGACTTCCACAAGCAGGGGGAGTCAAGGCGGTGCCGGAGGCCGGCAAGACAAATCCGCTACGGAATGTTGGTATTGTGGCAAAAAAGGCCACAGGGAAAGCGAGTGCTGGAGAAAGCGTGCCTATTCGGACAAATCTGGATCCGGCAAGACCGGTAAGGATGGCCGGCAAAACTCGCACTACGCAAACGGATCAGGAGGATCCGGAACCGGAAAGGCCGGTAAGGGGCCAACCTTGGTGATGAATCACAAGGCAAACTCAATGAAGAAGACCACTTCCAAAACAGAGGAAGTGTGGTATGTTGATTCCGGCGCGTCGAACCACATGACGAGCCACAAAGAGTGGTTCTCCTTTCTGGAGAAACCGGATCAACCAGGAGTAGTCGAAACCGGAGATGACACTCCTCACCCAATTGTGCACGTCGGAGAAGTCCCTCTAAGCCACGCCGGACAGAAAGGGAAGCTGATGAACGTATTACACGTTCCGACAATCACGAAGAACCTGGTGTCCGTCGGTCAGATTGTCGACCAGGGGATGCAGGTGTGGTTTACGCACCTCGGGTGCTTCATTGAGGATGAGGGCGAAGTCATTGCGCAAGGGCGCAGAGACGGGAGGTTGTTTATCCTCAACACCAATGACTTTGGCACCGCTCTGTTCGCGAAACGACAGAAGGTCGAGTCGGACATCGACCTGTGGCACAAGCGGATAGGCCACGTCAACTACCGGAGGCTTCAAGACCTGCAAACGAAACAAGTCATTTTCGGTTTGCCGAAGTTCAGCGGCCGGAGAGCCGAAATTTGTGAAGCCTGCCAACTTGGGAAGCAACACTGGCTTCCATTCCCCACCGAACGGAACCGGAGCCGTAACAAGCTCGATCTCATCCATTCGGATGTGTGGGGACCGACACAAAGTGTAAGCCTTGGCGGGAGCCGATACTTCGTCTCCTTCATCGACGACTATACTCGACATACTTGGATCTACCTCATTGAGTGGAAGAGCGAAGTCTTCGACTGTTTCCGGAGCCTCCAGAAGATGGTGGAATGGGAATTGGAGAGGAAGATCAAATGCCTTCGGTCGGATGGCGGAAAGGAATATTTTTCCGGCCAATTCACTGGTTATCTGCAGCAGAAGGGAATTCGGCGAGAGTTCAGCTGCAGATACACACCGGAGCAAAACGGTGTGGCCGAAAGGAAGAACCAGACACTCGTCGAAGCGGCAAGGGCAATGCTGGAGGAGAAGAGCATGCCCCGGTTCTACTGGGCGGAGGCGGTCCGGACGGCCGTCTACATACAAAACCGCATTGGTGACAAGGTGTCAGCTCATGAGCTGTATTTCGGGCGCAAGCCGAACTTAAGACACCTTCGGATATTCGGCAGCATAGCGTATGTGCATGTGCCGGATCAGAAGCGGAGAAAGCTGGATGCAAAATCGGAAAAATGCATCCTAGTTGGCTATGCTCAAGAGCAAAAGGGGTATAAGTGCTATAACCCCCGGACGAAGGAAATCCGAGTTAGCCGGGATGTCGAGTTCGATGAATCGGCATCCTGGTACTTCGTACCGACTCCGACTTCCAATCCCGACCCAATGTCGGAAGATCAGGCCAGTGAGCCTGAATCAGCCCTGGCAGAGGATGATGAAGCCGGGACTCAAGATGAGAGTCCGGAATCGTGACGGTTGAGTGGACCAAACGAGCGACTGAGTCGGTTGGACCAGTCGGATGAAGAGACGGCAAGTGGTGGAGACTCTGCCGTGCTCTCCCCACGCAAGGAACCGAGGAAACGGTTCACGCGCAAAGAGAAGGGGAAGAGGAAGATGCCAGAATTTGAAACCGGCAACGATGAGTCGGATCGGTGCGTATCCGACTCCGGAAAGGAGAAAGGCAGATCTTCGGCAACGAAGACCGAACTGGCCAAGAAGGGCCTCAAATTAGGTGACGGTGCGTTGCGCCGATCAACCCGTCAGAAGGATCCCGTCATGCGGTACGGGTACAATGAATACATGGCGTATCATTATGCGTACATGACTAAGGTGACAGAAGTGCGTGAGCCGGAGAGCTACGCAGAAGCGGCAAAGGACGCAAATTGGCGTGCCGCTATGGACGAAGAAATGCGGGCACTCGATGCCAACGAAACTTGGGACCTAGTTGATCCTCCCCGTCACTGTAAACCGATCGGATGCAAGTGGGTGTACAAGGTCAAGTACAACGCCGACGGTTCTGTTAACCGGTACAAAGCCTGGTTAGTGGCGAAGGGATACGCGCAGACCCACGGAATCGACTACGACGAAACCTTCGCTCCTGTGGCGAAGATGACGACGGTTCGTGTGGTACTGGCGGTTGCTGCGGCAAGGGGGTGGCATCTTCACCAGATGGATGTGAAGAATGCCTTCCTTCAAGGAGAGCTTGAAGAAGAAGTCTTTATGACTCAGCCCCCCGGATTTCAATCGGAGATGAACAAATCGGCGGTATGCCGACTGAAGAAGTCGCTTTACGGCTTGAAGCAAGCCCCCGAGCTTGGAACGCGAAAATCACGCACCGGTTGCGTAAGCTGGGGTTTGCTGTCTCTAAGTCGGACTCTTTGTTGTTCATCCGGCAAGGCTCTGATGGTCCGGTATGTATACTCTTGTATGTGGATGATTTAGTCATCACCGGACCGGGTCTTCCCGAAATCAACCGCGTCAAGTTCCAGTTGTCGGACGCATTCGAAATGAAGGACCTGGGGGACCTTCATTATTTTCTTGGGATCGAAGTGATCCGGACCCCCGATGGCATATTGCTCTCACAACGACATTACGTGTTGAATATGCTGTATAAGTTTGGCATGACGGATTGCCGACCTGTCTCCACACTCCTGGACCGGAACCAGAAGCTCCGTCCCAACTCCGGACCGGTCTGCAATGAGAAACGGTTCTGACAGGTTGTCGGAAGCCTGATCTACTTAACCATCACCCGACCCGACATTAGCTATCCGGTCGGCATGGTAAGTCAGTTCATGCAGAAGCCGACCGTGGAGCACCTTCAGTGCGCGCAACGAATATTACGGTATGTCAACGGCACTAAGGACCGGGGACTACTATACCGGCGAGGTATACCCGAAGAGCTTGTCGGTTACACAGATGCTGACTGGGCCGGCGATGCATCTGATCGCCGCTCCACTTCCGGATACATGTTCTCCATAGGTAGCGTGGCCGTTGCGTGGAGCAGCAAGAAGCAGCCCACAGTGGCTTTGTCAAGCACTAAGGCTGAGTATCGGGCCGCTACCGTTGCTACTTGTGAAGGCATTTGGCTTCGGCGACTGCTGCGAGACTTGTGGGTCGAGGTACCGACCCCGATCCCGATTTACTGCGATAACATGAGTAGCCTGCAGCTCGCCAGGAACCCTGTGTTCTATGCTCGCACAAAGCACATCGAGGTGCACTACCACTTCGTGTGTGAGCGGGTCCTGAGCGGTGAAGTTGACCTACGGTATGTTCATACGGATCGGCAAGTTGCCGACATCTTCACCAAGCCGCTTGGATCGGACAAGTTGCAGCACTTTACCGACATGCTTGGTATTCAGCATCTCGACGTGCCGCACTTGAGGGGGAGAAGCAAGGGCAAAGCCTCTACCGAAACGGGCAAAGGCCAAAAAACTGTTGAACCCGTTGGTAAGAGGAGAGCCGGAAGAAGAGGAGACAAGAAGATGAAGGAGGCCGAGTCGACGAAGGAAGTCGACACATCCGAACAGGTCGGAGGAAGCGGCTGTGAAGAAGAGTTGTGCACTCAGGAAGAGAAGTGCATGCTGTGCGGAGGTCATCATGACGGTACTGACCATGATGCGGAGTCGAATGAAGAATTCGATTTCGGTTCACCGGCTGAAGAAGCTGAGGGAAGCATGGAGAAGGCGAAGACTCGGATGTGGTCCGATGTGGTGAGAGGCCTGAAGCCGGAAGTCGAATCGGAGTGTACTGATTCAGACAAGAGTTGGAACGAGTTGGAGACAGCTGACTCGGATCAACAGATGGATCCGGATGAGTCGGATCGACTGAAGGCCAAGGGGACACGGACACAGCGGAAGTCGATGCCATCGTGGGAGAACCGACGGATCAGCAAGCGCCGGAGTCACAGCAACGTGAGTGTTGAGATGGGCCTATTGAGCAGACATGCTGACCGAGAGGGTCGAGGCGCGCAGAACCAAAGGGGTCGCGGCAAATGGGACGGGAGCGGACGAGGGGCGCGAGCAAGGCGGAGTGACGCCAGGAGAAGTCGGTTGGAAGAACCGACTGTCACAGAGGTCGACACTACGACCCCACCTCAGGTTGAGCTTGAGGGGGAGTGTTGAGCGGCAAGCTCAACCGGAGCCGGATCGGCTGAATAAGCCGGAGCCGGTAAGCGAGATGGATCGGTATGACGGTGAACAACCGAACCGGCAAGCAGTGGAGGCCGGGTGCAATCCGTAACCGGAAGTCCAATCGGAAGCCTAGTATAGGATAGACTACTAGGTAGCTATAGTCTCGTAGTAAGTGTCAGATGCTCGTGTGAGCATTGAAGTACATGGTACTTCTGTCAGTCCCAAGAGGACTTGTATAAATAGTGCTACTTAGGACAGTGTGTGTACAGAGTCTTGATATAATTTTGAAATTGTGTTCTGCTCTCTCTTTGTCTCTCTCTCTCTCTCTCTCTCTCTGTGTTGTTCTCTGTTTTACGCTTCCGCAAACACTTACGTTTACAGGTTGGAACCGAGCATGGTCGATCTCCATTGGGGTACGTGGATCGACCTCCATCGGGGTATGAGCACTATTGGAAGATGGCAGCCGTGGCGTGCTTGGCGAAACTGATATATATGGCCTTGTGAGTGGAACATTGCGGGAGGAAGATGGAAAACCTTGAGTCCCTCGTTCATCTTGTCGAAGCTCAAAAAGACGATTATCACATTGAACAGCTTGGGAGATTACCTGGGACAATGATGTGGGCTCCGGAAAGTTTAAGAGAAGAGTCTTGATATCATTTTGGAGGCCTCGACGAAACTGGTCGCATAAAGCTTGCTCATCCTAGTTGACATTGCACACGATCTAACGAAACTCTGAAGCATAAACGAAAGCTGGACAAGAGCCTTATTGTAAGGAATAGAGTTTCGTGAGTGTCGTTCGTTGCCGATCTGTCTCTCTGAATGTGGCTTCAAGCTCCGCAAGGAAGGTAGGAAAGTTGTCTAGGAGGGGTGATGAGGTCTTGATCAATGGTGCAAACCATGGTTGTGTCGGCCTAGAGAGAAGGTTGCCAATGAGGTCGACCTGAGAAATCACTAGCGTAACGTTGGGGTTGTAAGCGGATGATAAGCCGAATTTGATTGATGAAGCCATGAAGATGCACCCTCGAGCCGTTGAATTTGTCAAGTAGGCTGACGTTAGGTTTGAAGACATATGAATGGGAAGAGGAAGGGGTTGGGTTAGATGCTGACGGAAGGTGAGGCTCAACGGGTGAAGGATTGTTGGTTGTGCTATTTTGAAGCTCTCGCAATGACTGACGAAGGCTTTCATTTTCTAATTGAAGTTGCTCCAAGGCTGCCATTACTTGGTTTAAGGTCGAGTTGGACATGGTAACAAGAAGGGAAGGTGAACAAACTGTCACAGACGTAGACGAGGGCAAGGACAAGTAGGCGAGCTCAATATTAACAAAGAGAGAAAGATAGATATATAGATAGAGAGGAGCATAGACAAGAGAACAAGAGAGAGAGAGGGTAGACAAAAGAGCGAGAACTAAATTATGCTTCCATAACTGGTGTTGTTCACCTTGATTGTAATCAAGGTGCACCGAAGTATTTATATAAGAATGTGGTGTTATGCATGTAAGCTAGGAAACATCTAGAGAATGCATGGAAACTTCTAGAGAGTGCATGTCTATGCATTCCCTAGACCTCTAGAAGATGTGAGTGACAAGACTATGAACGTAGGAAGCTAGGTTTAACTAGAGAGCATGACGACAGATATGAAGATTGAGACAAGATGGAATGGAACGATGTCGTGAAGATTTCCGGCTATAGTGTGAAACCGGGGTGGAATAGGCTAAGTTGGTGGTGTGCAACGTGTGCCCATGTATAGTAGGAAACAATGTATAGAATAAAGGGGAGTACTTGTCCCACATTGTAACGCCCTCCCCTCCTTGTTCTATAAAAGGAGGGAGGGGTCCCTTGTTGAGGGGTTGCCCATTTTGAGTTAGGAGGGTATACCGTTAGAATTAGGGTTAGGCAGTTTCTCTTGTTCTTGCTTCGTTCTAGGGTTTCCTTTTGGGAGTTTCTTTCTCTCTTCTTCTTCGTCGTGGCGTGGGTCGAGAGTTCGTGTCTATTTAGGGTTTGCTTCTGCTCGGTCTCCTGTGCAAGACCCCGCTGGACGCGACGAGCCCGAGAGCTCCCCGATCGGCGGCTTGGCAGCAGACTACTGTTGTAACCTACCCTACCTTGGTCCGACTCGAAACCAGGGTTGTATCTTTCTCTTATAATCATATATATAAAAGGTTGTGCATATTTGTACCGCTGTTGGTGTCGGGTGTGTTTATTTCCCTTCGTTTCCTGTACATAAGAGGCGTATGTTGAGTCGGTAACGCATGCATGGCCTCTCTCTCTCTCTCTCTCTCTCTCTCTCTCTCTCTCCTCTCTTGTGTTCGGTAGTTGCCGCTACGTGTCCGGAATTGCTCCGGCTTGTGCCACAACCAGTGCAGTCGGGACTGGAGAGAAGTCGGCTTCTCGACACCCATCACTTCCTCGTCCGAGACCCCCATGGTCCTGCCCCTTTTGACACACACTCACAGAATACTGCGACATCTCTTTGGTGAACCCGACGTGAAAAGCAGCAAGGGAGAATGGAGTTGGAAGAAGACGACTTCACGCAACTTTTTGTAGTAGCGGCGAGGGAGTTTGGACGAGCAACAACAAGAAGGGAGATGACGCAACAAGCTGTTGAGTGAGTGGTCGAAAGAGTCGGTCGTTTCAACGGGGAGAAAGTCCCATTCTACATGGAAGCCTACAATGAGGAAATGGAGGAGCGAGACGTAGACGACGCGTTGAGGCTGGAGTTCTTCTATCAAGTCGTCGCCGTCCGTATGCACGTGGAAGTGAAGGAGCTCCGAGAAGCTCATAGTTCGTGGGAGGCCTTCGAAGAGGCGCTCCTGCAGGCATATGGAGGACAGCGGAAGAGCCGGGGACGATGCGACTTCGACCAGTGGGTGGCATCGGCGAAGACCCACCGGGGTGCAACGAAGGCGTTCCGAGAGTTCGAGTGACGGCTTGCTCGGCTCCCAGAGCGGGAGCAAGGTTTGGTGGGGGCAGACAAAGTCCTGTTGTTCGTTAGGTCGATCAATCGAGCGGAACGGGAGGCCATCGGGATTGAGCTCGAAGACGATGATGGAGTGAATGGCCTTACGGAGGACTGGTTGAAAGTCGGAAGGGTATGTCAACGACTAGATGACGAACGGGCCAAGAAGGCTCGGAGGAAGGCGTGCGACGGCGTGCCATCACAGCAGGAAGAGGTCGAACGGTAAAGAGAGTCGGCAAGGCTTGGCTTCGGGGCCAGGATTGTGAAGCCATACGCAGCTCTCGAGGCAATGGTCGAGGCCGCAAACCGACGCCGAGGAGACAGACCGGGCCCACGAGAAGGCAGAAGATTGGTACAACGGCTTACGGAGATAGAACGGCCAAGGACAAGGCTGAGATACTGATCGCAGAATCAGAACGTCGGGACCGGCGGTTTCAGGCACGTCAGCCCGGAACTCCGGACATTGGAGAAGGAGATGACCACCGACCATGAGGAGCCGGTGGCTACGGACAAGGGCGTAAATAGGACGGGCGATTCTACGCGTCTTCCCACACTTGCTCCCGAGATGATGGCAGTCAAGCCTGGGTGCCCACGTGAGTCTGAAGCAAGGTTGTTAGGTACGTTAGGTACGGTGTTGAGAGAAAAGCTCAACATCGGCCGGATCGGCTGAAGAAGCCGAGGACCGGATCGGTTGGGACCGATCAGTTAGGCCGAATGCGTAAACCGGTACGCAGACCGGTGCGTAAACCGGAAGGCTGTTAGGAAAGATATTCCGTGAGGAATATATTTGGGAGTTAGTGTAGGAGCTCTCAATGAGCATTGAAGTACTGTCAGTACTTCGGTCAGTCCTTCTAGGACTTGTATAAAAGTGTTCATTGAACACACATATGTATAGAGTCGTGAATAGAGGTTGAATATAGTTCTTGTGTTTTCTCTCTCTCATTCTCTCTGTCTCTCCCGCGTATACTGCGTAAGCTCAAGCTCTCCATTAAACCTGATTTTTCTTCCTTCTGTTCGGTCTTCATACTTGCTTCCGCACGCTACTTTTTTCATGGTTTCAGAGCACGAGGGTTGAGAACCTCTCTGCAGCCGACACAACTTGACGAAGAAGAACAAGAAGAACGATGGATAGAGGCATGGCGAGCTCGCTTCCAACAGAGAAGCTAGACAGAACCAACTACGCGTCTTGGTCCTACAAGATGCACCAGTACATGCTCGGGCACGGCTACTGGAGTTATGTCGAAGGAGCTAATGACGCGGCACTCCAATCGACACACAGAGACTTCCCGTCGTGGGAGCAATCGGCGAGCAGGGTATTATACTGCTTCGCGTCGTGTGTGGGCGAACAACTATTGAGCTATGTTCGGGATGCAAAGACGACGAAGGGTGCGTGGGAAAATCTGAAGAAGGTTTTTGCCGCGAGCACCACATCCAGGAAGCTTCAGCTCCGACAAGAGTTGAGCAACCTACGACAACGCGACTTGTTGGTGGCGGACTATACCTCGAAGATCAAGGATATCTGCGACTCCCTCGCCTCCATAGAGGTGAACATCGAGGAGAGTGAGATGGTCCAGATCTGTCTCGGAGGTTTGGCGTCGAAGTTCGGAGCGTTCCGAATGGCTGTGTGTACCCAGGAGAATACGCCGTCCTTTTTCAACTTACAGTCAATGCTCCTGGTAGAGGAGAACCACGCGGGTGCGTCTACAAGCACGCACACTGACAGCAGAATGCTGTACATGGAGGGAGATAGGCCCCGTGGACGTGGAGGACGAGGCGAGTCGGCGCGCAATGGAGGCGGCCGACGAGATCAAGGAAGAAGGCACCGAAGTGATGCCGACAGCAACTTCGGACTCTCCGGAAACAGGGGGAGTCGAAGCGATGAGAATCGGCAAGGGAAGGCCATCGCGGAGTGCTGGTACTGTGGCAAGAAAGGCCACAGGGAAAGTGAGTGCTGGAAGAAGCGCGTCGATTCGGAGAGAACCGGTTCCGGAAACGGCTCCGGACATACCGACAAGGGAAATCGACAGCGATCGCACTACGCCGAAGACTCCGGGAGAGCCAGAGAAGGGTCTGCCTTCGTGACGAGACACGAAGCAAACTCAATGAAACAGACCACCCCGAGAGGTACAAATGATGAGGTACTATACGTATTTAAACGTTAAATATAGGTACGTAAACAACCATGGTCCCAAGAGGAGGAAGGCGGCGTCGAGAGACTGAGAATTACCGGCGAAGACGATATGGGGAAGGAACGAACAAGAGCCCTAAGAACCGATTCTGGAGAACTCGGCATTCGGGTCCTTACCCCCACGTGAGTCCGAGGAGATGGATGACGGTATCGAGGAGTCCTGGCACGATGCCAGCGAAGATGGATGGGAAATGGCCTGCGAAAAGGTTGGCGAATGGACCAAGAAACGACCCGACCGGGGACCGAACTGCACGACGCTCTGATTCGGGTGGAACGTGATCTGGTTGTGGATTGTTCGACCGGGGCCAGAATCAGCATGAGAGTGCCGATATGGAAGAGGGTGCGGAACGAGCCGGCCTCTTTTACATGGGGAGAAAGACCGACTGGGCGAAGGTCGGGAATCAGGAAGTAGATGATCAAGGGTACGTAACGAGTCCGACAGGATTGGCATCGGAGCCGAAACTCTAGACATTGGAGAATCAAGGAGGGGCTTGGTTGATCACAGAGCGGATGCTATCTACCGACACCACTAAAAGGGTCGGTGGCCCCGGATGGGTCGTCAGGAATCGTTATGAAATCAGTCCCCACATCTTGACCGAAGACTTCGGCAGTTCAAGCCAACATGGCAATGTGAGACCGAAAGAGAAGGGAGATGGTGGGAAGCGTAGGAAAGGGGATCAACGACAACAAGTTTGGGAGAAGTACAAGGGACAAAGCGGAGAATGAAGAGCGGTCCTACGGAGATCCTCACACCGATCCAGCGGTTGGCCCGAGAGCCAGCGTGAGTCCTATAGGAGAGAATGGTGGCGGTAGGAGAACAAAACCTGGCAATCCAGAGAATGGCGGAGCAGACTTCCGGATAACTGATCCGGGAGGGAGGATAGAGCAGGCCTACAGAGAGACTGGGAGAATGATACGTCGTTAGTACCATGGGAGAGGGTGTGGAGTGAGCCACCCTCTCGACATGCGGAGAAGGAAGACGACAAGCCCGAGGAGGATCCTTCACACCTGTTCTAGAGACTCCGGCGGTCGGCCCGAGAACTGGCGTGAGACCTAGAGTATCAAACGGTGGCGGCGAGGGGATGAAGGCAAAGGACTGAGGATGGGTGGTTTGCGGAGATCCTCACAGTGATCCGGCAGTTGGCCCGAGTGCCGACGTGAGTCCTATAGGAGAGATCGGTGGCAGCAAGTGAACGTGACCAGCAGAAGAGGCTGATGCGGAGGTCGGGTCTACGACGAGAGGAAGATGGCAAGCGATGCTGCATCGACCTTACACACATCGATTCTAGACACTCCGGCAGTCGGCCCGAGAGCCATCGTAAGACCAAGAGGGAAGAACGGTGGCTGCGGCAAGGCGGGCAACCAAGATGGCAAAGGGGGGGAGTCCCACAAAGATCCTCACACCGATCCGGCGGTCGGCCCGAGTTCCTGCGTGACTCCGATAGGAGAGATCGGTGGCGGCAGGTGAACGTGATTGGATGGCGAAGGCAGAGTAGCAAGGAGGTATCGGGCCAGCGAGGCGGCCACAAACCACAACTGGACTTTCTGACAAGGTCGATGGAAAGAGGAGGAACAAAGACCGGTCCTATGGGATCCTCACACCGATTCGGAGAAACCGGCAGTTCGAGCCGACATGACAATGTGAGCCTGAGTGAGAAGGAAGGTGGTGGCGGGAAACGGGAACCAGTGATGCAGGAAGAGCGGGCCAGGGGCCAGCAAGGCCGGAGTTGATGAGGGCCGAACCCTTACCGGCTGGTTACGGTTTCGGATGGAAGCCGGTGAGGGGTAAGCTCGGTGCGGATCAAGAGGTGTGCGAGTGGCCATCAAGGGCCAAAGCAAGCACGGGTACAGGACGGTGTTTGGCACAGGCGATGCCGAACAGGGAAGGCGGAAGACGCCACACGGCATGGCGACCATAGAAGGAACAAGGAGCGCGTATTGGGGTCACCTAAGGACTGAAGAACGAACGTGCATTCAGGGAACGACGACAGCACATAGGCAGCGCCTACGGAAGGCAAGCATGGGCCAGTAAGAAGCCAACAAGATGGATCAGTGAGACGGTCGAGTGCCGGTAAGGCGGGGGAGCCGGTTAATCACCGTCGCCGAGATCTCTCACCCTTTTTCCCTCTTGGGACATACCGGTGGATGTGCGGTTTGGTGGGGGTGGATGTCGTGAAGATTTCTGGCTATAGTGTGAAAACCGGGGTGGAATAGGCCAAGTTGGTGGTGTGCAACGTGTGCACACGTATAGTAGGAAACAACGTATAGAATAAAGGGGAGTACTTGTCCCACATTGTAACGCCCTCCCCTCCTTGGTCTATAAAAGGAGGGAGGGGTCCCTTGTTGAGGGGTTGCCCATTTTGAGTTAGGAGGGTATACCGTTAGAGTTAGGGTTAGGCATTTTCTCTTGTTCTTGCTTCGTCCTAGGGTTTCCTTTTGGGAGTTTCTTTCTCTCTTCTTCTTCATCGTGGCGTGGGTCGAGAGTTCGTGTCTGTTTAGGGTTTGCTTCTGCTCGGTCTCGTGTGCAAGACCCCGCTGGACGCGACGAGCCTGAGAGCTCCCCGATCGACAGCTTGGCAGCAGACTACTGTTGTAACCTACCCTACCTTGGTCCGGCTCGAAGCCGGGGTTGTGTCTTTCTCTTGTAATCATATATATAAAAGGTTGTGCATATTTGTACCGCTGTTGGCGTCGGGTTGTTTTATTTCCCTTCGTTTCCTGTACATAAGAGGCGTGTGTTGAGATGGTGACGTGCGCGTGGCCTCTCTCTCTCTCTCTCCCCCCTCTCTCGTGTTCGGTAGCCGCCGGTACGCGTCTGGAATTGCTCTGGCTTGTGCCACAACCAGTGCAGCCGAGACTAGAGAGAAGTCGGCTTCTCGAGAGTCGACACCCATCACTTCCTCGTTTAAGACCCCTGTGGTCCCGCCCCTTTCGACACACACTCACGGAATACGGCGACAACGAGAACACTAGATTGATGTGGCAATGATTAGTGTTGAATCCCCTAAAAGGGACCAAGGAGGTTACAAATATTGAGTATCTCTAGAATATACTTGACAAATATCTCTAGAATATACCCATCTAGAATACACTAAAGGATCTAGAATATTTTGGAATGTATATATACTAGAATATACAAATACATGCTCATATCTAGATGGTTGAGCATGACGTCTTGTAGATGTGAGGTTGCAGATTCAATCCTCACTAAATTCTACGTATTTGACGTCACTGTGTCGTGATAGATCATACTTGAAAAAAGTTGGGTATACCTCAAAGGTACAATGTGACCTATGAGAGTAACCCATGTCTTCTACAACTATGTTATTAGAATTGCAATGGATACCCATGGAATGCAAGATTTGGCATAGAGGAGTTCACTAATGACTCATATATCATACTTCTTTTTGAAACATGGGAGCACAATACTCAAAGGATTCAAGGTTTAGGAAACAATAATGTACACTCTTTTATATCGGATAAAAATCAAGACAAAGAAGAGGACAAGGAGGGGTGACATGTTTGATTAAGAAGGAAATAGAGAAATATGTGTCAATCATAAAAAACGATGAACATAAATGAGCTACATATGGCTCAAAATAGAAACACCTAATGATTTGCCCACTTTTATAGTTGGATGTTACATTCCTTATCAAGATTCTAACTTTTATGCTTGTTTGGATAAAGATCAACCTTTTGCAAATCTAGAAGATTATATTCCTTATTTTAAATCCAAAGGGAAATTTATTTGTTGGAAATATATGATGTTGTGCAATGGAAGAATGTTGAGGACATGTAGTTAGTGTCAAGTAAGCAACATAGAGAAACTGATTATGCACAATAGGTAGGAAGAAGGAAACAATAAGCACATTGTTAAACTTTAATGAAAGATTGTATTATTCTCTTTGAAAACTGTCACTCTTTACAATGTCACAATTAAGCTTATATAGTCAAGCCCTAACTGGGTAACGTATTCACACTAGAGATACAAATGGGTGGAGTCGGCCTTTTATGTCAACAAAATCCCCCGTAAAAGGACTACTCTATATGGGTATAAAATCAGTTGGGATTATCTACCCCGTAAAAGGACTACGCTATATGGGTATAAAATCAGTTGGGATTATCTCCCCCGTAAAAGGACTACTCTAATGGTCCACTGGTTCACAGGCGAGTCCGGCCCTCTGATCCCCGATCCGGCTCAAGGTTCCAGATGCTATCTGGACATCGATTCGGCTCTGGCTTATTCAGTTGATCCGGATTCGATTGAGCTTGTTTGCTCAACAATAGGCTTGTCTGGATCGACTGGATCGGCTAATCCAAATTGGATGGTGTCCAGAATGACTCGTTCATCCAGATCGGATCGTGTCTAAATCTGGCTTTCAGCCTCTAGTCGTACTTTGGCTCTCTGCTTGTGCTAGCTCTTGTGCTCCCCGTTGGATCTTTGATCGGTCTTTGGCTCCGATTGCCCCTTAATCGGCTCCTTGACACTTGGCTGCGTCTCCAACCTTTCGGCTTTCTGGTTCCTTGGACTTTGATTTTTAGACTCGTCTGGCTAGGCCGATCTTCAACTTACCTACTGCATCTGGTCGTTCAGCTCTTTATTGCTTGGTCGCTTGTCCTAGTTCCATATGCTCTCTTAGTGCTTCGAAGCACTATTCTAGGAGTGGCTTAGTAGGCTGTTGGAGATATTCACCTTGATATTTATCTTCCAGATTTCGAGCTTTTTCTCTATTACGAGCTCTCGGATGGGATGGTACCACACCTCAATATACTTTGTTTTTGCATTATAAACCAAATTCCAGATGAGGTGGATTGTGCTTTGTGAGTCGCAATACAGGGTCAACGTCGGATGGTCGATTCGACTCATTGCCAAAAAACTGGCTGATAGTCGGTGCAACCAGATATCTTCTTTACCTGCCTCTTACACGGGTATGTACTCGGCCTTTGTTGATGAGAGAGATGTGCACTCTTGGAGCCTCGACCTCTAGGATATGGTGCCGTCGCCATAGGTGAACATGTAGCTAGATGTGGATTTCCGATTATCTATATTGTCGGCATAGTCGGAATTCGTGTAGCCTTCGACTTCAGTCAAATGGGCTGATCCAAAAGTTAGTTGTACCCAAAAATGTTCTTCATAACCTCCCAATGCTTCTGTCTTGGGTTTGACATGTATCGGTTTACAACCCCTACGACATATGCAAGTTCGGGTCGGGTCGCCACCATTGCATACATGATACTTCCTACTGCTGATGCATAGGGCATCTTTCCATTGAGTTCTCTCTCCTCTTCCATCGATGGACAATCTTTGTCTGATAGTCTGAACGGCGTTGGAAGTGGAGTCGGTGCAGGTTTCAAGTTCTCTATGTTGAACCGTCTTAATACCTTCCAGATGTAGTTGGACTAGGAAGCCGGAGAGTCTTTGCTGTCCGATTTTGCTCTATCCATATGCCCAATATGTGTCAGGCTTGTCCAAGTTCCTTCATTGCAAATTTGTCATGAAGGCTCCACTTTAATTTTCCAATTTTGGCTCGATTGCTTCTGGCAATGAGCATGTCGTCAACATATAGGATTATAAAGACCCGAGATTGGAACATACATGGGCCGGAGTCCGACCGGCTATAACCAAGTTGTCGGATGTAGGTATAAGATTTTTGATACCACATTCGCGGTGCTTGCAGATGAGGTGACCTTACTCCCCCGTCGCCATGAAGCCTAGTGGTTGAGACATGTAAATGTCTTCATTGAGATCTCTATGTAGCAAGTTTGTCTTAACATCGAGTTGTTCAAGCTCTAGGTCTTCTATCACCATGACCCCGAGTAGGAGCCGAAGGGTAGACTACCAGCAAGAATATCTAGTCGACTCTGTGTTCTTGCTTGAACCCTTTGGCGACGAGTCAAGCTTTGTACCTGGGTTATTATGAACTAGATACATACTTGTATTAGTAAACCCACTTATAGGGTAGCGGCTTCTGTATAGCTAGTAGTTCGACCAGCTCCCGTGTGTTATTTTCCTTGATCGAGTCCATCTCAGATCGCATGTCTTGTAGCCATGTATCAGTGTCTGGTGTAGCTATAGCTTCCTCATAGGACCTTGGTTCACCTCCATCCGTATAATTGACGTAGTTGAGGCCCGATTCATAAAATTCTATTAGCCTTCTAACTTGTCTGGATCTCCCCGGTGCTGACTTTATCGGTTTGGATTCTTCAAATGGCTTTAGTGTCCAATTGGCATTAGTTGAACCATCTTCAGGAGTGCATTGGATGCTTCACTCCGAAAATTGGAGTTCGTTGTTGTCAGATCATCCTCCCCTTCTTCGGGATTGGTGCCTTGGTCGGTTTGGCTCAGCCTTTCGGCATCTTAGCTGATTTGGGCGAGTTGGTTGATTCGACTCTGTCTTTTTTGACTTTTCCCTTCGTAGATAGTTCCGCTCTTGTCAATCTTCTAGTCAATCCACATTTGGATTCGACTGGTGAACTTTTTCATGATTCAGATTCGGTAGGGGGGTACCTGGTTTGATCTGCTTCGACTATTTGTCGAGTGGCCGATTCAGCTTGGTCGATTTGCTCGTCTTCATCCGATTGATTGAGGTCGAATAAGACTCTTTTCTTGATCTTCTTTGACTGGGTCTTGTCCGATAGTATGGAGCCTTCATTGAAGATTACGTCGCTACTTCGAATTAGCTTCCGACTTTCCGGATCCCATAGCTGATAGACAAATTCCCCATCAGTTCCATAACCGAGAAATATGCACTTAAGTGTGTGGGGCACCAACTTAGTCCTCTTATCCCTAGGGATGAATGCGTAAGCTTCGCATCCGAATGTACAAGGGTGGAAGCATGCGAATGGAAACACTATTATAGCTATTTAGCTGGTAAATTGACCACAGCTAAATAGTTTTTTTTATAGCTAATTCTTAGTAGGAAGATCTTAAAGATACGTATCATTTATGATGGGGATGGAAATATTAGCATTTATGGTCCACCGTTTAGCTAGTCTTTATTTGAGATGAAATTCTAATCATCCCTAAAATTGCCAAAATATACAAATTACATGTAGCTAATTAGATAGCTAATTAGCAATGTCAAGGACATAGCTAATTGTTCCCATTCCCATGCTTTCACCCACAAAGCCAATTGTAGGTCGGCTATTTGCCAGACCATATTGCCTATGGCATTTCGAGCCAGATTGCTCTTGACAGTGAAAGATTGATCAAATAAATGGTCGTTTACCACGCTTCGGCCTAGAATTCCAACTTCAATCCGGATTGTGTTTGGAATAGTACTAGAGACCGAGAGGATTAGTACTAGAGATAGACTAAAAGAGAGAGAGAGAGAGAGAGAGAGAGAGAGAGAGAGAGAGAGAGAGAGAGAGAGAGTACTATTAGAATTAGTACGAGATATAGGGATAAGGGAGAGAGAGAGAGAGAGAGAGAGTACTATCAGTACAAGATATAGGGATAAGGGAGAGAGATTATGGGAGAATCATGAGAGAGATAAAATGGAAGAGAGAAGTATGATAACAGAGAATATATTATATGGAAAGAATACAAGGATAACTAAGAGGCTTAATGGCTAGTGTTGAACCGAATTAGTTCTAAATAATGCCATATGCCTCTATTTATAGTATGATCAGGAGTATTCTTGAAGCTTCTAGAATGTTCTAGAGTAATCTAGAATATACATAATTTTCTGTAATGAGAAAATAAATAAAATAAATATCTTTTGTATTACAGTTTTTATGGTAGTGGTATAGCCTTGAATTGAGTAACATAAGGTCACGAGTTCAATTCTTTCTGGGGCCATATCATGACAGATTGTTGGAGCATTGCCGTCACCCTCTGTCATCATCTCTTGGATCGTCCGGTTCATCTATTCCACCATGCCGTTTTGTGTGGGGGTATATGGAACAATCTTTTGGTGCCAGATCCCTTTGTCGGATAGGTATTGTTTGAAGGCTTGAAAGGTGTATTCACCTCCATTGTAGGACCAGAGTGTCTTCACCCTATGTTTGGATCGGTTCTCCACTTCGGCTAGACACCAAGAGAAGACCTTGAGCGCTTCATCTTTGGACTTGATCAAATAAGCCCACACTTTCCGTGTACAATCATCTAAGAACATGATTAAGTACCATGAGCCTCCTAGTGACCGTTGGGGCATTGGTTCACATATATTGGTGTGGACCAACTCTAGGGG
The DNA here is from genome assembly GCF_043228905.1 of Azolla caroliniana. Taxonomy (NCBI): domain Eukaryota; kingdom Viridiplantae; phylum Streptophyta; class Polypodiopsida; order Salviniales; family Salviniaceae; genus Azolla; species Azolla caroliniana. The sequence goes on from NW_028230446.1 coordinate 1,232,188, forward strand.
CTGTCGTACCATCTCATAATGGAGAGAGTGTGGAATTTGGGTCTGTTTCCCATAACGACAATGCTCGCAGAAGTCCGTCTTCATGTAGAGTTTCGGGATGTAGCGATTGCCATCATCTGGTCTCGTTCGGCTTGGGCCATAAGTTTGGATCCTGTGATTCAACTACATTCACTATGCCCTCTAAACTAATCGCCGTTAGCAGGTACAAGTTATCGTACTTGTATTCGCAGCCGATTTTCATGTTCCCTCGGTTGATCGTCCATTACAACTCACTGAGAGTCGTCATGTATCCATCTTCGCCTACCATGCTGATGGAGACCAGCCTCCTTCTGAGCTCGGGTATGTGCCGAACTCAGTGTAGGATTATTGAATTGCTATTGGGCAATTGAATTGGAACTTCTCCATGCAATTATGCACTCTTGCCCATTGCCTAGTCAGATTGTGTCACTGGATCTAGCCAAATAGTCAGAAAACCGTTCGATGCCAAGGGTCACGTTGTCGGGGGTAGTTGTGGTTCGTGTGGCAAAGTCCCAGGGACTAAGGTTAAGGGGAGTTGAAGGAACTTTTATAAGGCTTGCGCACAAATGTTAGGATGATTAAGGATAAGAAGAATAAGAGTTTGAAGTAATGTGTGTGTGAGAGAGATGAGTATAGATAAAAGATAGAGACAATGTATGATTCAAGAAGCAAGATAGAGACAAAGTATGATTTAAGAAAAACAATATATGATATGAACATGATGTATATTACAAATACAAGATTTTACCAACTTTACAATGTTTGATAGCAAGATAAACCCTTTCTCTACTGACTCTTGATTCAAACCTTTGACTCCAACTTGGAAACACGAGCTTCTTCACCAACAAGCTAACTTATTTGTTTCTTTGATTATCTTATTTCTGTAACTTTCTCTTCCTTGCTTCCCTTCTTACTTCCCCCTCTTTATATATAGTTGTTCTCATGCAAATGATAATGTGTGGGTGCATAACATGCATGGCATGCATGTGATGCATGCTCACCATTTGGCGCACATGCGTTACATGTGATGCATGATAGCCATCATGCTCATCTAAGCTCCCATGTATGAAAATATATATGGGATAACTATAATGATGTACATAAAACTTTAAAATAAATAACCTAGCTTAGTGGTGTATGCTTTGTGCGTGGTATACAAGGTTGAGGGTTTAAGTCCCTCAATTTTACTTTACAATATTTAGGTTTATTCTTCTATAGTGAAGCACATTCTTGAGAACATTTCTAAAAACAAATAGCCTAGCCTATTGTTATATACATTGTGCTTGGTTTATAAGGTTGTGGGTTCAAGTGTTTGAAATATTACTAAATACAATATTTAAGTTTATTTTTATATCGTGAAGCAAATCCTTCACGACAACGTGAAATGTGGCGCTAGAGTCTAACAACCACGTTCATGCATCTTGCGCACTATATAGGAATTCCCAGGTTGACGAGTCTTCTAGGGAGAAGACTTCTCCCGACTAGGATTCGGCAACATTGCCTTGGTTGCCAATCGGAGAACAATTCGAATAAGATTTTCCTTGTGTCCGATCAAATGGCCAACCTTTGTCTTTTTTCTTGATCGTCCAATAGTCGAAAATGTTGTGGCTAGCTTTCTGTAATGTGGGCAGAAGGCATTTGGCTAACTATTCCTCGACTTTGATCACTGCCGATCTTCCCTCTTCCTCGCCCGATTGGTGCTTTAGCTGGTTCTCTCTATTGTCTTGGTCGAGTTGAAGGATTTTGTTGAGTTGTCAATGGTAAGACCCATTGATCATTGCTAGATGTCCTCAATCAGGACTTGTTTGATTGATTTGTCCAAAGTGAGATTCCCAATTGTTGGTGAATATTGTGTAGAATAACTGCCAACTCGCAGACAAGCTCGAAAGGAGGGCAAGGACCTTAACTTCTTCTTCAAAGTTAATCCCTTGGGAGGAGAGTTCCAACAACACCCGATTAAAGGTTTTGATGTCAGAGGTCGCTGGATCCGTCTCTCGCATCTTCATATTTAACAAGAAGTGTTCCGTAGGGACATCTTGTGTTAGAGGAAAGTCCGGCCCAGGAGTAACACATATTTTGGCGACCACGATTAGTACAACAAGCAGCGAACAACAAGGGGATGGATGACTAGGACAACAAATGACCTAGTTGCCGAATGAGCAAGAAGATTGTCTGAGAGACTGTGGAGGCGGGAGGCTTACTAGCAAGCGGCTGAGGAGATCCGATTGGATCAACCTTTTTCCAGTGTGATTCGGTGGGTCTTGGGGGAGTCGTTTTGGTTACAACACAATCCATACCTGGACGAAGAAAGCAGTTTGCGCAGTTTGCAGAACACGGAATCCATCCTGTAGACCCTGGCGACGGACGAGGGAGAGTTGGGAGCATTCTCGGCTATCGAATCGGATTCGGATGGGGAGCACATTGTCCAGTCAAATTATCAAAGCAGTCACGACACCCCGGAAGGCCCGGACGACGAAGATTCGGAGAACATACTAACACCAGAACCGGAAACAGCAAACCGACATCGTTGGTCAACGAAACAGGTTCGGATGAGCAAGTACCTACACCACCACACAACCAATTGGAGACTCAGGAGGAACGGACTCCGACATCACCACCTGAGTCATTAAAGAAACAGGAGGAGTGGGTACCGACACCACCGCCGACAAAACCGATAGACAATGACACCATGCTGTACCAGTACCCGAAATATCGGGATGACCCAGACGCAGAGGTCCACGTTTGCGTCTTTCTCCGAACATGGGAAGCGAACCATGTTTCACAACGGCTGACTGAAGAGGAGGCCAAACGCTTGAAGATAGCAGAATTCGGCATGACCTTAGAAGGACCAGCGACACGATGGCATAACAAGAACCTTCCCGGCAATATTGCCACATTTGAAGAATTAAAGAAAAAGTTTCTGTGTTTCTTCCACAAAGAGCTGGAACAAAGGGAAATCGTCGGTCAGTTCTATACGACACGGCAGGACCCAACAAAAACCGTGTTAGGAATCCGAATCCGGATGTGGAGTACCCGGCAACGGAAGACCCGGTGAGAACCGGATGTGGAGTACCCGACAACGGAAGACCCGGTGAGAACTGGATGTGGAGTACCCCGCAACGGAAGACCCGGTGAGAACCGGATGTGGAGTATCCGGCAAGGAAGACCCGGTGAGAACTGGATGTTGTAGGCCCGATGAGAACCTCTCATCGGATGGAAGGGACATATATGTAAATATGTTCCAGAGACCCCACTGGGGGCTATATTTGTAAATAGCCCGAAAGTCATACTAGTATAAATATGACCTAGGTCAAACTTAATAACTATGATAGAGTTATTGGTGTAACTTCTGTACTGTGTGTAAGAGAGAGAGAGAGAGCGATATACAGAGATTGTTGCCTCTGTTGTAACCGCCTGTTGGCGAAGCGAGGGAGCAAGAGGTCGTTGCCTCTGTGCCCCATTGTTGTAATCTTGATATAGTGATATTTTGGAGTCTATGGGCTACCGTGGTTTTTCCCATATTTGGGTTTTCCACGTTAACATCTTGTGCACTCTCTTCTTTACTGCTTAGTGTGTAGATACATCTCTCCACATCCCTGTTTTTTGTGATTGATCCGACGTCTCGGTTGTGGCCAAGAATAGTTGGAGACAAGTATCCTATCAAACCGTGCTGCAGTTCATCATCCGGTTCTAGATGTCACGGATCATAAGTTCAAGAGACAAGCAAGAAGATAACCAAATGGACAAGAAAGAAGATAGTATTAAAGGAAAGATTCCATAACTGGTGTTGTTCACCTTGAATTCCTTCAAGGTGAACTCCTCTATTTATACTACATGGCATGCATAATTGTTGCACGCATGTGAATCTACAATAGAGCATGTAGGTATGCATGCATGTGCCAAGTGTAAATACTACAAGGGAGCAACTATGCACATGATGCTAGCAAAATAATAAGGACCAATTACATACATAACTATGTACTAGATATCTTGGTTAACTCATAATACTAGATTATAACATGGTCGTATAAAGAGTTCGAATCTTGACACTAGACCTTGCACAGTAAACTCACCAAAGCACCGCTGGAAGAAGATATCCTTCGTCTTCAATGGTGAGACCCACAACTTCCGGCTGTGGTCATCTATGAACGTCGTGAAGTACTGCGATCTAGCATGTGACTTCGTGTCTACTTGACACACATCGGTATGCACCAACTCCAGTGGTGCATTCCGTCTCATTGGTGGTCTTGATCGGAAGGAGGTGCGGTTTTGCTTGCCGGCCAGGCAGTTGGTGCACTTCTCAAGTTTCACGTCCTTCACCGGAATGAGGTTGTCTTCGGCAAGCCTCTTCATCCCGTTCTCACTCATGTGACACAGTCTTTTGTGCCACAACTCACTGACAGTGTCGGATGCTACATTCACTTCTTCACGGCATATCCGAGAATTCATCAAGTACAGTGTGTTGACCTTCTGGGCTCGAGCCACTTTTAAGCTCCCTTTGCAGAACTTCATGACACCATTCCGGATGCTACCTCTGTAGCCTTCATCATCTAGCTGACCGACATATATTAGGTTTAGTTGAACCTCCGGAATGTGTCAGACATCTTTAAGCAGCAACTTGCATCCGGTTGATGTCGTCAACAACACATCTCCTAGGCTGATAATTCGGCATGTCCCTTCATTCCCCATCCAGACACAGTCGTGCTCACCGGTTGGGTAGGATGAGAAGCATTTCTGGTCCGGGGTAAGATGGAATGACGCTCCGGAATCGACAACCCACGTTGTCTCGTCGACGGCAAGGTTCAACTCACTCTCCTCGGTGATGAGCATTAGTTCTTCTTCACTTGCCGCGATCGTCGTCGTTGCCTTCCGGTTCAGGCCTGGCCGATCCGAACCATTTAGGTCCGGTGACTTCTTCGAATCGGTATTGTTGGTTCCCTTGTCTTTCCGGAAATGCCAACAGTTCTTTTGGAAGTGCCACGGCTTGCCGCAATAGAAGCAAGTGGGCCTCCCCCTTGACTTTGACCGTGTCCCCGACTTTTCCCGGTTCTAGGGACTCCGATTCCTTTGTCTTCCGCGTTTCGATTCAGTAAGGAGGGTTTTGGTGTCGGAGATCACCTCTTTGTCTTTCCGACGCGGCTCCTAATCTAGCAAGCTCGACTTGACTCTTGCTAGGGATAGTTGTTTTCCTTCCGGCCTGGCGTTGCCCAACGTGACAACTAACGTCTCCTAGCTATCCGGGAGGGAACTGAGCAGGAGTAGAGCCAGTACCTCATCGGCGAGAGGTACTTCCAACAAGGTTGCTTGGTGTATCAGACCATGGAAGGCATTCATGTGCTCTGCCATACTGGAGCCTTCTTGGTACCGGAGCCTCACTAGCTTCCGAAATACCGAAACCCGATTAACGACATTCTTGTTTTGGAACATGATGCCGATCTTCACCCAGAGTTAATGGGCCTTGCTCTCTTCATTGAAGTTGTTCTACAGGCTCATGTCGATGAAGCACCAGATGTATGCCGTCGTCTTCATATGCATCACCTCCCACACCGTGGTGTCGATCTTATCCGGTCTCTTGTCCCCAAATTGAACCAGCAACCAAAGATCTTTAACCACCAGCATGTCCCTTATCTTTGACTTCCACACTGAGTAGTTGGAGCCGGTGAGGTTGAACATGACACCGTAAGATTCTTCCATTTTCTGTGTTGTTCGCTCTGATACCTGTTTGTCGAGAAATGCACGGAATATCGCTCGGCCACAACCGAGTAGTAAATCACTTCTTTGAGAATCAAACACAGAAATGGGAAGTGGAGAGTACACAAGAAAATGACACAAGATGTTTACATGGAAAACCCTAATAGGGAAAAACCACGGGAGCCCACAAACTCCAAACTATCACTATGAAGAGAAGGGGTACAATAAGAGACTCGGAGGCAATGACCTCGAGCTCTATTTCTTCGCACAGTGGCAGTTACAACAGAGTATCACTCTGTATCTCTCTCTCTCTCTGTACAACAGTTACAACAATATATGACAATAACACAATCGCATACAATCACACTAAAGTGATTGCCCTAAGTCATATTTATAGTTATATGAACTTAGGGCTATTTACAAATATAGCCTCAATGAGCTTATTCAAGACATATTTACAAATCTGTCTTCTCTTCTGGTGTCGTGAAGATCCGTCACTACGCGCGGATCGCGAGGCGGAACCGTCGGGGTTTTGGACCGGAAGGATTCAAAGTCGATACAAGCTTTGGTGTAAGCTTTAGCGAGAAAGTACTTAAGATAGATTGGGAAAGAGAGAAGTTGAGATCACACGATTAAGAGAGATTGATTGAAGTTTTAACTTTAGATTTAAGAAACAAGTTACACGATCAATTTGATAACGAATTTCTTCCTCTTAATTTTCATAAAATAAACCGTGTTTTTTCTCCTCCCCCTTCCTTCTTTTATAGATGCTCTCATGCATATGATGCATGTGAGGGTACAAGACATGCATAAATTCCATGTTTGCCATTTGGCGCTTATGTATTACATGTGGTGCATGATAACCATGTCACTCATTTTAGCTCTCATGTATGAGAATTTACATGTAAAAGTACAATGATAGAAATATAATTTCAACTAAATAGCATGGCTTAATGGTAAGCCAATTGACTCCTAACTTGGAGGTGCAAGGTTTGAATCCTTACTTGCCCTCCTTGTATATGTAAATATGTATATATATTTATATATTTATTTATCTAGTCGCCGGTCGCCGGTTCGCCGAATACCGTCGCCGGATGCCGTCGGTTACCGGTGCCGTCGTCGGATGTCGGTGTCTCACTGGCGCCGGATGCCGTCGGATCACCGTCTCCATCGCCGGTCCGGTTTTGGTTGGCCAAAAACCTTTACGAGTAGCTAGCCCACCTCCACTCTTAGTTCAAGTTACCTTGAACTCTCTATGCTCCACACATAGACACAAAGATAATATCTTTTGCTCCACCTTATATATGATGAGAGCCGTATTTGTCGTGCCTATGTGGGATATCTCACAATTTTCTCTTTTCCTTTCACAAACTTTATACCCTCATATCTTAACATTTAGTTGTCCGTTTCTCGTGTAATAAAGTGCATTCGAAACCTCCATCATTTTGTACTTAGATATTAAATTTATTTAAAATGTTATCTTCATAATTATTGTACTATGTGATTCATACTCGATTTCGTACGTTTTATGGGATTTTCACACTATTGCCGAAAATCTTCGAAGGAGATGAAGAGCTTCGAAGGAAAATTGGCGATAGACTCCTCCTCCCAAACGTCCTCATCAATGAGCCCCCCTCGACCTCCTTTTATAGGAAAAAAAAGAAGGGGGGGTCGCCAAATTTGTCTTCAATGAAAAAGGAATAAAATTCCTTAAATCACATTGCACTATAAGACTTGATTCAAACCGTGCACCTCTAGCTAGTAGTCAATGTGACTATACACTAGCCCACTAACTCTCTCTTATACAATATATAATTCTATCTCTATAAATTTATAGCCTGTCTCCCCTCTACCTTTTATCTCTCCTCTCTCTTACTTTTTGCACGAGCTTCTATACCTCCTTTTCACCCTTTCTTTTCCTTTTTATTTTGCATATGCACAATTAATTGCTTTTGTGTGCACACACATTGCACATGCACATTTTTGACCCCCCTTTCGTTGGTTTTTCCCACCCTGAAGCACGTCACATCACGACAACGTAGACTGGGTGCGTAAAATAGTACGCATAACGTGGTTGTATCGGTGCGTTGTCGTGCCTTTCGGCTCCGGATCGTTGCGTGAGTCGGGTGGGAACCGCCGGGGTTTTGGACTAGGAAGAGGAGAGTTTTAAGGCTAATAAGAATATAAGTATGTTGTAAGAAAGAGTTATAGCAAACTCGTGAATCCCACAAGTGTATTGTATTTGATTAATCAATATGAATATAAGAATATAAATTTGGGTTGAAAGAGAATGATATAGAATCCTCGTGAATCCCACGAGTATAGTTTATTAATTGGTGTTTTTTAGAAACATATCCAGTTTCCAAATATTTTTCACACACAATTACATTGTGCTCCCCATCCTTATGTAGTGATGGGAGAGACTAAGCATAGCTACATGCTTTTTTTTCTAATATGTTCATGCACACTAAATATGCATGGTTTACCTTTTAATAAAGGTAGGCGCAAATAAAGCACTTATAGTTATTAAATCTATTTATAGAACACTAAAGATAAGGTAGCATAATGGTAAAGTTGAGGTTTGGCTACGTGGAGGTACAGGGTTCGAATCCTGCCCTATGCACGTGATAAATATCTTGATATATTATTTTATTTATTTATATGTAATTAAATCGGTTATATTATTTTTACTTTTTCACGTAGTGTACGAAATACACTACGACACTCGCCCCCTCCGAACCCGCACATCCTCCGGTATGTGCCGAAGTTGCCGATGCTCGTTGTCTCCCCTTCATCCTCCGTTTGTCCCGCTATGTCAACTTTGTCTCTCCATTTTGAGTAGACCCATTCTTTTCACCCGAACCATTGTCGCCATCTGATCCACCATATTCTTTGTTCTCTCTCGTCATATTCTTGGCCCTTGTCATTCGTGGTAGTGTCTTTTACTAGCCTCTTTCTTGTCTTCATCAACCTTGACTTTTTTCCGGATCGCTCTCGTCCGATCGACTTTCAGTTTGATCGGCTTCCGATCGGATTCGTATTCGGCCGAATCGGAATCGGTTGTTCGGTTTCGATTGAGTCGGTCTCCTTCCGGCCTGGTTTCGGTTTCGGTTTCGGTTCGCTTTCTTTTCCTCGTTTTCACCAGCCTCGACTGGTCCAACCTCCGGTTGAGTCGAATTAGCTTCTTTCCGGATCGATCTCGTCCGATTGGCTTTCGGCTAGGTCGGCTTCCATCCATATTCGCGTTCAGCCAAGTCAGACTCGGTCGATCGGTTTTGACCGAGTCGACCCCTTTTCGGGTCGGCTTTCTTTCGGGTCGTCTTTCGGCCGAATCCTCATTCGCCCGGTTCGGCTTTCGTTTGTGTCGTCTTTCGGCCGAATTCTCTTCCTTTCGGTTCGGCTTTCTTTCGGGTCGACTTTCGGTCGAATCCTCTTTTACCCGGTTAGGCTTTCTTTCGGATCGGAATCCCGTCCGGATCACCTTCCATCCGAACCGGCTTCCGACTTTACCTTTCTTGCCGCCACCTCCCGTCTCTCCGGTCTCACGTTGCTTCTCGAATACAACCGCCGAAGTCTCTAGAATTAGTGGGTAGGAATCCTCGGTATTATCATCCTCCGTTGTTTCACCCATAGCCATATTCTCGGCTATCTCTCTGTCGTATGCATCGACTTCAACCTTTGTTTTCTCTCCGCCACCTTCCGTCTCTTCGGTCTCACGTTGCCTTTCGAACGCAACCGCCGGAGTCTCTGGAATTAGTGGTGGGGAAGTCTCGATATGGCCATCCGTCGTTGATTCGTCCATAGCCACCTTCAATTCGATGTCATCTTTCGTGGCGACCTCCTCAATCAAGTCCTCTTTGCTCTCTTTCACTGCATCAATTATGTTTACCCCTTTTTCACCCGATGTTTCGGACACTTGTATTCTGAAATCTTCTTCTACACTTGGGTTATCGGCCTTATCCTTCGTCGTTGTTCTTTCGCAAGACAAGAGGGTAGCTTGTTTTACACCCTCTTCCGTCGCACCATCATGTTGTATTTCGGCCTTCATATCGGCTCCATCGTTTGTCTTCAATCGACCATCCTTCATCGGCCATGTCGTTGACAAGATTCTCATCTTCCTCTCATCATGTCTCCGGCATACCCTTTGGACTTCGGCCCAATCTTCGGTAAGACCATTCGTACCTTCATCGTCTTCGAGTTCGATCCCGATGTCCATCCTTTCTTTTCGATCGATCAATTTTACGAACATTAGGACTTTATCCTCCCCCACCAATCGTTGTTCCCGCTCCGAGAGTTGAGCAAGACGATGCTCGAACTCTAGGAATGCTTGTGTTGCACTTCGGTGGGTCTTCTCCGATGCCACCCATTCGTCGAATTCTCGCCGATCTTGTCCCTTCGATCTCTTGTAATCATATGACTCTCGTAAAGCTTCTTCGAATGACCCCCATGTCGAGTTTTGTTGCCGTATCTTGTGGATTCTCTCTTGTAGCTCATCCGTGGCCACCCGATTGAAGGATGTCACTTGCAATCCTTCCGGTATCCCACATCGTATCATCTCCGCCTTGTAGTCACGTAGATAGCGTGACACATCGTTTCCGTTGAATTGTCCGTTTCGTTGTACGAGCCGCTTTACTGCCCCCGTGATCTCCGACATCACTCGTTGTTCTTGTAGCATCCGCTCGAACATCATCATCATCGTTATGCTCATTGCCTCTTGTTGATTCTCCATCTCCTTGCCACCCGCCTTCACGTCGGGTTCACCAACTGTGTCGTGCCTTTCGGCTCCGGATCGTTGCGTGAGTCGGGTGGGAACCGCCGGGGTTTTGGACTAGGAAGAGGAGAGTTTTAAGGCTAATAAGAATATAAATATGTTGTAAGAAAGAGTTATAGCAAACTCGTGAATCCTACGAGTGTATTGTATTTGATTAATCAATATGAATATAAGAATATAAATTTGGGTTGAAAGAGAATGATATAGAATCCTCGTGAATCCCACGAGTATAGTTTATTAATTGGTGTTTTTTAGAAACATATCCAGTTTCCAAATATTTTTCACACACAATTACATTGTGCTCCCCATCCTTATGTAGTGATGGGAGAGACTAAGCATAGCTACATGCTTTTTTTTCTAATATGTTCATGCACACTAAATATGCATGGTTTACCTTTTAATAAAGGTAGGCGCAAATAAAGCACTTATAGTTATTAAATCTATTTATAGAACACTAAAGATAAGGTAGCATAATGGTAAAGTTGAGGTTTGGCTACGTGGAGGTACAAGGTTCGAATCTTGCCCTATGCACGTGATAAATATCTTGATATATTATTTTATTTATTTATATGTAATTAAATCGGTTATATTATTTTTACTTTTTCACGTAGTGTACGAAATACACTACGACAGCGTAAACCGAAAGGCCGTTAGTGTGGTATTCCTCGTAAGGAATAATTTTGGGAGTTAGTGTAGTAGGCTCATTTATGAGCAATCAAGTACTGTTAGTACTTGTGTCCGCCCGATAGTCAAGGCTTGTATAAAAGGTGCTCACTGAGCACGAAGTATGTACAGAGTGTCATTATTTTGAAATAGAACTGAGTTTTCTGCTCTCTCTCTGTCTCTCCATCTCCATTTCCATCTCCATCTTTGTGTTTTCTGCGTTTACTGAACTATCTTATTTCCGAACTGTGTACTCTATGTTTATACACACGCTTCCGCACACGTATTCTTTTACATGGTATCAGAACGCGAGGGTTGAAGTCCTCTGCAGCCGACAAGCAAAGGTTGCGACAAAACAGAGTTGAAGTTGTTCCTCGTTTTTTTTTCGGAAAAGAAAAAGACAGTAATATGGACAGAGGTATGGGAAGCTCGCTACCGACGGAAAAGCTCGACAGGAGCAACTACGCACCTTGGTCGTACAAGATGCATCAATACCTGCTTGGTCACGGCTACTGTAGTTATGTCGAAGGAGCTAATGATGTAGCACCCGATTCGACACACAGAGATTTTTCGGCTTGAGAACAAGCGGCAAGCAGAGTTCTCTACTACTTTGCATCCTGTGTGAGAGACCAACTATTGAGCTATATTCGGGATGCTAAGAAGCCAAAGGACGCGTGGGTGAATCTCAAAAAGATTTTTGCCGCAAGCACAACAACCAAGAAGATGTAGCTCAAGCAGGAGCTCAGCAATGTCCGGTAGAAAGATCTGTTTGTGGCTGATTACACAACCCGAATCAAGGAAATCTGCGATTCTCTCACCTCCGTCAACGTGAACGTTGAGGAAGATGAAATGGTGCAAGTTTGCCTTGGTGGGCTAGCGTCCAGGTTCGGAGCCTTCCGAACGATGGTCTATACAAGGGAGAATACGCCTTCATTCTTCGAGCTTCAGTCAATGTTGCTGGTGGAGGAAAATTACGCGGGTGCATCGACGAGTAAGCACACTGACGATAAGATGTTGTACACGGAGGAAGATAGGCCCTGTGGTCGTGATGGACGAGACGGATCGACACGCAATGCATGTGACCGACAAGAGCAGAATAGGCGGCATAATCAAAATGCTGACAGTAGTTTCGAACCCTCCACAAGTAGGGGGAGTCATGGCGGCGCCAGAAGTTGGCAGGAGAAGGCCGCATCGGAATGCTGGTACTGTGGCAAGAAAGGCCACAAGAAGAGCAAGTGCTGGAAAAAGAGAGCCGATTCGGACAAAGCCGGATCGAGCCGAAGAGACGTAGAGAGGCGTCATAGATCGCACTACACAGAAGGCTGTGAACGAGTCGAAAACAAATCGGGCCCAACCTTCATAATGAAGCATAAGGCCGATTCTATGGCCGTGAACACCTTGAAATCAAGCGAGGTGTGGTATGTTGATTCCGGAGCATCAAATCATATGACGAGTCATGAGGAATGGTTCTCGTACTTGGAGAAACAGGAATCGCAAGGAGTGGTCGAAACGGGAGACGACACTCCGCATACCATCGAACATGTCGGCGAAGTTCCCCTCAGCCACGTCGGGAAAAAAGGGAAACTCATGAATTTATTGCACATCCTGACAATAACGAAGAACCTGGTGTCGGTCGATCAGATCGTCGACTAGGGAATGCAGGTTCGATTCACGCATCTCGGCTGCTTCATAGAAGAGGAAGGCAAAGTAATCGTGCAAGGGCGCCGTGAAGGGAGGATGTTTATCCTCGACACTAATCAAGCCGGCACCGCATTATACGCGAAAGGACAAAAGGTCGAATCGGACATCGACCTGTGGCACAAACGGTTCGGCCATGTAAATTTCTCATGGCTTCATGAGATGTAGATGAAGAACATTGTTTTCAGCTTGCCGAAATTTCGGGGCCGTAATGGCCAAGTCTGTGAAGCCTGTAAGATGGGAAAACATCATCAACTTCCATTCCCCAATGAGCGTAATCGTAGTCAAAGTCCGCTGGATTTGATTCATTCAGATGTGTGGGGACTGGCACAGAACGTGAGTCTCGGTGGAAGCCGTTACTTTGTAACCTTCATCGACAACTTCACTCGGCACACGTGGGTATGCACGATCGCGAAGAAGAGCGAAGGCTTCGCATGTTTCCTGAAGGTGAAGAGCCTTGCGGAAAGGGAAACATGGCGTAAGATCAAATGCCTACGGTCCTGTTAGAGACATAGACTAATGTAAGCATTAGATAACCTTGGATCAAATATAGATGAATAGATAGAAAGGAGAGAGAGAAAGAAGGGTGCCGATCCACCCCACCCGACCACCCCCGAGCGAAGGGATCGAGATGGACTCGAGCCTCGATCGGCGTCCCATACCACCGCCGTGGCATCGAGTCGTACCTGGTGCTGGCGCGCTCGCTACAAGAGTTGACCCACCACAAGACAGAGTCTCGATGTAGCCAACAAGATGATCAAATGAGGGTAGCTAAGCCTCGTATTTATAGCGATACCCAAGGCCCCCAGCCATGTTCACACTTGGCCTAATGGGTTGTCTCAATCCCGAGGATTAAAATTAATCCTCCCTTTCTTTACACTCTCATTTAACCCTCACACTTAACCATGTGTATAGAATACTACGATAAATTCTCACCACGGGATATTATATGGTCATGCCCGTAACATACTCCCCCTCTTTAAAACATTGCACTCTTGCAATGGAAAGTTAAGGAAGTTAGTTCTGAGAGTATTTTCGCGTTCCCATGTGGCATCTTTTATTGATTTATAAATCCATTTTATTTTAAATTCTCAGATTTCTTTAGTACGTAATTTTTTTGTTTTAACATCGAGAATTCTTTCTGGTACATGTGGTTTAGAAGATAATTCTTCTGAAGTAACTAGAGTTTCAGTTGTAATTGTATTATCGCCAAAACCTAGAAGTTCTTTTAGACGAGTCACATGAAAAACTGGATGAATTCTAACACCATCGGGAAGAGCGAGACAATAGGATGATGACCCAATGCGTTTGAGGATTGTAAAAGGTCCACAAAACCGTGGGGTTAACTTAGTGCACTTACCCGTAGACAATGTCTTAGAATTGTGAGGTACACGTAAAAATACCTTCTGTCTAGGGTTGAATACATGAGGTTGCCTATGATGATCGGCATAAAAACGTGCTCTATCTTGAGCTGTTTTTATATTATCTCGTGCAATATGCAACATATCTTGCATATCCCGAAGAAAGTTTTGCGTACTTCGCAACTCATCATGATGTATAGTAACATCAATCGGGGCTCGTGGCTGAAAACTATACATCAACATAAAAGGACTATATCCCGTCGACGTATGCTTGGAGCTGTTATAAGAAAACTCCAAAATTGGGAGATAACGTTCCCATTTTGTTGGTTTTGCACCAACATATGCTCGAAGCATGTCCTCAATAATTTGATTTACTCGTTTTGTTTGTCCATCGGATTGAGGATGATCCGTGGAGCTCATGCTCAACGTAGTTTCTAACTTCTTGAAGACTTGCGCGCAGAAGTCACTAGTAAATTTTGGATCTCAATCACTCACAATATCCATCGGTAACCCATAAAAATGAAATAACTCGTCAACGAATTGGTAAGCCAATTCAGGAGTTGTTACCGTGGTTTTAGTAGCAATAAATCTGGCCATTTTAGTTAGTCGATCAACCACAACCCAGATGGCATCATGGCCTTTTCGGGTGCGAGGAAGGCTAACAATAAAATCCATGGATATACTTTCCCACTTATTGTTGGGAATGTCCAAGAGATGTAAAAGTCCTACGGCTTTAAGTCGCTCGACTTTGTTAACCTGACATTGGTGACATTTAGTCACATAGCTATGTATGTCAGGGCGTATCTTAGGCCAATAGAATTGAGTGGAGATGAGAACGAGTGTACGATGTATTCTAGGGTGCCCTACTGAGGGTGCATCATGGCATTAAAAAACAATCCTCTTTTTGACCTCGGGTAAATCTGGAACACAAACCTTCCCATTACGGTAGAGCAGACCGTTAGCAATGTGGAAGTATTCCTTCGAGGATGTGGTGGTGTCTGTTCCAGACTCAACTTTTGCCCAGTATTTTGCAAAATAACTGTCATCAGGATACTTCCCTCGAAGGTGATCATAAAGATCTTATGATATTTCAGTGAAGCTAAGCATGTTAACTTCATGGATGCGACTTAGTGCATCAGCGACAATGTGGAAGTATTCCTTCGAGGATGTGGTGGTGTTTGTTCCAGACTCAACTCTTGCCCAGTATTTTGCAAAATAACTGTCATCAGGATACTTCCCTCGAAGGTGATCATAAAGATCTTATGATATTTCAGTGAAGCTAAGCATGTTAACTTCATGGATGCGACTTAGTGCATCAGCGACAATGTGGAAGTATTCCTTCGAGGATGTGGTGGTGTTTGTTCCAGACTCAACTCTTGCCCAGTATTTTGCAAAATAACTGTCATCAGGATACTTCCCTCGAAGGTGATCATAAAGATCTTATGATATTTCAGTGAAGCTAAGCATGTTAACTTCCTGGATGCGACTTAGTGCATCAGTGACAATGTTCGTGGAACCTTTACCATATCATATGGAAAAATCAAAGTCCTGGATGAGATCAGCCCATCGTGCCTTACGACCTTTCAGGTCTTGTTGGTCACAAAAATATTTCATGGACTCGTAGTCCGTAGTTACCACAAGGCGATTTCCATAAAGATAATGGCGCCATGTTTTGAGCGCCTGTATAATTGCAAATAATTCTTTTTCTTGAATGGTATACCGACATTGAGCAGAATCAAGTTTCTTACTCTTGAATGCTATTCGTTTACCATCTTGATGTAAGACAACACCAATAGCATAATCGCTTGCATCGGTTTCAACCTCAAAAGGTTTGAAGGATCGGGTAAAAGAAGTGAAGGAGCCTTGCACAGTAGGTACCTGAGTTCCTTAAAGGCGAGGTCTAGTGTAGCATTCCACACAATAGGTTTTGTAGACTTACGTGTTTGACCTTTTAGAAGATCAGTAAACGGTGTTGTCAATTGGGAGTAATTACGAAGAGATTTTCGCAAAAACCCGACAAAACCAAGGAGTGATCGAACTTCTCGAATATTCCGAAGAGTGGGCCAAAGCTTGATCTTCTCGATGTGAGAAGGATCAATTTTAACTCCTCATTCGGTTATGAGATGTCCAAGATAAGTAATTGATTTCTTGAAGAACTCACATTTTGAGATCTTCGCATAAAACTGTTTGTAACACAATGTTTATAAAACAAAACGGACATGTTTAGCATGTTCTTGTAATGTACGACTATAAACTAAAATATCATCCAAGAAAA
Source organism: Azolla caroliniana (assembly GCF_043228905.1). Taxonomy (NCBI): domain Eukaryota; kingdom Viridiplantae; phylum Streptophyta; class Polypodiopsida; order Salviniales; family Salviniaceae; genus Azolla; species Azolla caroliniana. Next base: position 1,248,665 of record NW_028230446.1, read on the forward strand.
TAACGACAAATTTTCCAAGTTGTTCTCGGAAAATGTCATTCACTTCTTGTTGAAATGTAGCCGGAGCATTGGTCAAACCAAAAGGCATAACCAAAAACTCATAATGGCCATAGCGCGTATGAAATGCCGTTTTAGGAACATCGTCCTCACTTATACGTATTTGATGGTAGCCAACACGGAGATCAAGTTTCGTAAAATACTGAGCTCCCTGGCGACGGTCAATTAGATCGTCAGCCTGGGGCAATGGATACGAATTCTTGATCGTCACTTTATTCAAGCGTCGGTAATTAATACACATACGCCATGTGCCCTCTTTCTTTTTAACCAAGAGAATTGATGCACCCCATGGAGATTTACAATAACGTATATAACCCATTCGTAAATAGTCCTTGAGTTGCTTAGATACCTCATCCTCTTCGGATCGACTTAAGCGATAAGGACGTATACTTATTGGTGCAACGCCAGGTACAATATCTATACGATGGTCTATATTATGTTTAGGAGGTAACCCATCTAGTAGTTCACTCGGAAAAACATCACGAAAATCATTTAAGATTTCATCAAGTTGTTGTTGTTCAAAATATGTTAATTGAACCGAGACATTATCAATATTGTAAACATAAATGTCCGGATCAAGTACACAATAAAATAGAGTAGAACAAGAAAACTCGGATATTGATGGACACGAGGAAACAATTGAGAGGGATTGTTTTTTTACACATTGAATAAAATGAGTACAATCGTTTAGTACAAATGTAATTGAATGATGAACCCAATCAATAAATAAAGAAGAGTTTTTATTATAGAACCAGGGATAACCCAGTATTACATCAGTGGTACAAAGATTCATTACATGGAAGTCTACTTCCTCTATATAAGTATCAATAGAAATTCCTAATGAATGAATCACCCCATTGATGTATTGTACTCTTCCATCAGCCAAGTGCACCATTGTCGTGAAGAAAACCGGCCAGAAGTGGAATCAACGAAGTAGGGCGCATGAACCGGCCCTACACTTTTCCACACTAATTACTACCCTGTAAATAGACTAGATGTGACGCATTGAATGTCTAGGAAATCAAAGAGCATCTCTGACCGAAAGGACAGAGAATAAATTGATGAAAACGAGGGTGCAACGGCCTGCCTCGACGGCCTATAAAAGGGAAGGAAGAAGGCGGATGAAAGGATATCGCATTTTGGGAGCGAGGATGAAGTGCTGTCGGACTGGGACCGAGCTCTCTCCTCCATCATTCGTCATTCTCTGCAGGATTTGGACGGGGTTGCCTCTGCTTCGTGGACAACCCGTGTGCTTCCGGTAGATGCTCCACAGTCCAATCGGGTTGTGTGCGTGCAGAGCATCGTGTGTGTGTGTGTGTGTTCGCCCGAGTTGGGTCCATTGCCGGCTTGCCGGTTGTAATCGTTATTGATTTTGTAATTAAGACTTTGTGCTCTCTCTCTTTCTCTCTCCCCCCCGAACCTGTGTTTCCGCAACTTGCTCTCTCTCTTTCTCTTCTTTCTCACGCTCCTTGGTTCAAGGTCCCCGCGGTCCCACCTCTTTCCACACGCGAAGAGCGTAACAACTCGACATATTTGGTGAACCCGATGTGAAACAAGCGGCAAAGGAGTGAAGGATGAGGGGATCCGAGGTTGCTGAAGTTATGGTTGTAGCCATTGACCGGCTAGTGAGCGCTCGCGAGGGAACGAGTGCCCTCGATAGGGCCATTGAGTCAATCGTCGGCACCATAGGTTGATTCGGTGGGAAGAATGCCATGAGCTACTCGGAGGCCTACCGGGCCGAAATGATCATGAGGGATATCTCGGCGGACAGGCGGCTGTCCGGATTCCCTCGGGTGGTGACGCCGAGCATCCACGCAGAGGTGCTCGAGGTGCTGGTCGGATGCCAAACTTGGGAGGAGTTCGAGCTGCGGCTACTTGAGATGTATGGGTTTGATGACTCGCTTCGGTTGTCGAAGCGAGACTTCATGGCATGGGTTGAGAGCCCTGGGAAGGGGAGGAACGCGTCGGCAATCCTCAAGGAGTTTGAGAGACGGTTCGCACGGTTGTCAACGCTGGACCGGACTGTGCTCGACACAAGTCGGGTACTATTATTCGTGAAGTCGGTGGACGCCATGGATTGGGAGAAGGTGGGTCTCCTATTGGAAACGGATGAAGGGCTCACGGTAGACTGGGCCATGGTAAGGAGGGTCTGCGGTCGTTTCGACAAGCGGCGCGAGTGGAGCGACGAGGACTCGTTGGTGGCAAGGCCGGTCCCGGCGTGGGAGCTCGAGGAGCCGGTGTCGGTACCATCTAGGAAGGAAGAAACTCGGAGTTGTCTTGAGATGGGCTCAGCCCCGAGCGGAGTGGTCAAAGGTCCCTCCGGAGGCGTGGCTCTAGAAGAGTTGTTGTAGATGGTGCGAGATCTCCAAATCGCACAGGCCCGGAGGGACAGCGGCGAACAGTCTCATGACCGAAGGCTGCTAGCGGGGCAACGGTGCATGTGGTGCAACACGGTCGGCCACATCCGAAAAGAATGCACGGATTTCGCCGAGGCACTCAGGACCAACGTGGTGTACCTCTAGAACGGGCGGGTGCACGCGAGCGAGACCCGGAAAGCCCTAGAGTTGAATACGGGGCGCGACAGAATGAAGCGGTTGATGGAAGAGGCCGCGCCACGACATCCAGAGGCCGTTAACTACTCGGGGTCAGCAGGAATCCAGGTCAGGGGTGATGAGGCCTGGAAAGCGAAGGACTCTGGATTCTCATCGCTGGTGGTAGAGGGTCTCTCTGGAGTACGGCTGAAGAAGGAAGAGGCAGACCGCGCAGAACAACGGATCTGGGAGGTCACTGGATGGGACGACACGGTGGAAGAAAAGACTGGCTTCATGGCAGCCGCATGCCAGAACCTCGTACGAGGTTTTGGTAGAAGACAAGCATGCGGGAAAGGCCGGAGGGGGCGGCCCCTCATAGCGGTACGAGACCCGGTTCGGACGGAAGCCGAATGAGGCCGCCAATGCCAGTGCACCGGAGAAGAAGAAGCAAGCTGGTTTCCGGCTGAGCACCGAAATCGAACGAACAATGAACTTGCGGAAGGTCCTGGAAGAGAGAATTCTCGACAGCAAGGTCGAGTTGTCATTACGAGAGGTGTTGGGGATCGCGAAGAAGGAGTTCCACGACTCCATCGTTGACTTGGTGAAGCGAAAGAGGCTCTCAATGGAGCCGGAACCAGAGAGGCCAGTGGAAATGCGGACGATGCACTTAGAAGAGACGGCCCTAGAGGATGAGTTGGCGGAAAGCCACTACGCGAAGCCGCATTAGGCTAGGGCCACTACGGAAACCCATGTTCGGATCGGCGACGTCTAGGAGCCGGTGGTGGCATTGGTAGACCACGGTTCGGAGATCAACCTGATGTCCATAGACTTCTATGAAAAGGGGAAGTGGCCGATCAGCACCAAGCACGGGTGGAAGATACGCGCGGCGACACGCGCTACAGAGGAGTTGCTTGGTGCGTGCCTGAACGTATGCATGAAGATTGGCGACGTCGAGATAGATCAGCATTTCTTCGTGTAGGAGACTTCCTCGCACCCGGTAATTCTTGGCGAACCTTACATTACGGCAACACGCATGGAGATGAAAGTACTGGAGATTGGTTCGGCGTATGCGCGCGTCAAGAGCCAAGACGGTCGGCATTCCGTCCAATTCATGACAGTGCGACCCAATCACGAGCGAAACCGCGAGACCCTCGGCGGCGACAGTTGAGGGGATTTAATGAGAGGGCAATCAAGGTGTGGGGCAGCGATAATCCGGACACCTCGGAAGAACCCCACACATGTATTATAGGTAGGAAATTTTGGCTCTCCGAAAACGGAGGTTGTACGTTAGCTGGCATCAGTAGCCAGGAGAGGAAGCCGGCGGAGAGACGACTTAGGGTGTGTGGAGTCCTCTCCCCCGACGAAGAAATTAGCGGCGCTGTGGAGGCGGTCTCTTTTGACGACACCTTGGGCAAATTACAAAAGGTGGTCGGTGAAGGCCTTAGCGAAGACCGGACTGTTCCGGTTAGCTTGATGGGAATGTACAAAGTCATTGCGGACTTCGGGAAGAAGATCGGGTCGGATCGAACGGCCCGCATGGATACAAAGTATAAGACTGTGGACTGGAAGGTGAGGCCAGTTGCGGCACCCTTGTTGGAGGGTAGCAAAGAGCGGATATGGGCATCCTCGAACCGTCGAGTGCCCCAAACTCGAATCGGTGGTTCACGGTGCCAAGGAAGAACGGTATGTTGTGCTTCATACAGAACCTACAACCGGTCAACAAGGTGACCATCCGTAACACAGGAATAGGGCCGACTATAGACGAGTTTGCGGAGGCCTTCGCCGGAAGGTCAATCTATTCAGTCGGTGACTTATACTCGGGGTACGAGTAGTTCCAACTAGCCGTAGAGAGCAGGGACATCACGACAATGTGGACTCCTCTCGGCTTGGTGCGGATGTGTACCCTACCGCAAGGAGGAACAAATTCGGTGGCGCACATGGTGAACGACATGAACAAGGTGCTGAGGAATTGCATCCTGGACATCACTATGTCGTTCCTAGACGACGTACCTATAAAAGGGTGTCCGGTGGAGGATGCAGACAAGACGGTCGGGCCAGACGGATGCCGGAGTTTCGTTGTGAACCACATCAATGACTGCGATAAGGTGTTGCAGAGGTTCGAGAGTGCGCGGCTCACCTTCTCCAGAGAGAAATCAACGTTCGGCCAGATGGAGATCCTGGTAGTCGGACACCTGTGCGGGCCCTATGGCCGAAAACCGTCCCCGGCAAAGGTAGAAGCCATCTCCGCGATGAAGGACGATTGTGGGTTGGTTATGGAGGTCCATAGATTCTTGGGTGCATGCGCGTTCTGCCACATCTGGATTCCGCATTACGCACATGCCGCGGAACCGTTCTACGGGCTATTGAACAAAGGGCGTAGGTTCGACTGGAGGACGGACCATACGGAGTCGGTCCGGAGACTGAAGGAGGCGCTTGCGGCGGCACCGGCTCTCCGGAAAGCGGTTTACGGCAAGGAAGTCCCCATCTACGTGACGGTGGACACAAGCCCGACCGGGATAGGGTGGGTGATCAATCCGGTTCGGGACGAAGGTATTGAGCGAGCCATAGCGAGGATACGCCCAAGTTAAACGCCAACTATGGGGTATTGTTTCGGTAGTTAAGGCCGACAAAGACTATCTAATCGGGACAGAAGTAATCATCGAGACGGACTACCTACCGATTTTGGGTATGGTTTCCGGATGCACGACTCTGGACCGCTCAGGTGGATCGCGTACATCAAGCGAGCTCAGCATGCCTCTATCCATCGTTCTTCTTGTTCTTATTCGTCAAGCTGTGTCGGCTACAGAGAGGTTCTCAACCCTCGCGCTCTGATACCATGTAGAAAGTAGCGTGCGGAAGCAAGTATGAAGACCGAACAGAAGGGAGGAAACTTAGGTTCAATGGAGAGCTTGGGCTTACACGGTGTCACGTTACTACGCGCGTGCGTGTAGAAGGGCGGGACCACGGGGGTCTTGGACTAGGGAGTGGAGGAGAAAGATTAGCTCAAGACGAGAAGAGAACGGATATGACATTATGATAGAAGAAGAAGAAGAAGATGCAATCAAGATACTCAACAAGAAGTTCTATTAAGAAATGAATTATTACAACAATGGTGGCCGCCATGGCCGCACCAAACGACTATATGAAAAACCCTAAAGGAAAACCCAAGAAGAAAACCCTAACCGAACCCTAACGCTCGACCTATGTGGTATACCTCGCACACTCAAAATAGGCAACCCCACAATGGTGCCTTCTCTCTCCTTTTATAGCACAAGGAGGGAAGACCGTTTACAAAAGTGAGACTAAAATATCCCCTTTCATTCAAAGGGGATATTTGCCTTGATTTGGGGGAGGGTGAGATTGATGGCCCCTTAACTCCCACCTCCTCACAAACGACTAGGTACCTATGTACCGCATAGTACCTCTCTCTCTCTCTCTCGCGTGGATGTGCGTACAACCACATCACCTTTATATCTTTATTACTATTACAAATACATTATGTACGTGTGCAACGTTGCACATCGCTCTTTGGCTCTCGTTGCTCGGGTTTCCGCTTGTGGACGAAAATCTTCACGACAACGGTATACGCAGGAGAGATAGAGAGAGGAAAACAGAAAACTATATTCAATAATAATACTCAGTCTGTACATTAGTCGTGCTCAGTGAACACTTTTATACAAGTCCTAGAAGGACTGACCGAAGTACTGACAGTACTGCAATGCTCATCAAGAGCTCCTACACTAACTCCGAAAGATATTCCTCATGGAATATCTTTCCTAACGACCTCCCGGTTTACGCACTCGGCCTAACCGATCGGTCCCAACCGATCCGGTCCTCGGCTTCTTCAGCCGATCCGGCCGATGTTGAGCTTGTCTCTTAACATAAATATATAAATATATATACATATACACATATACAAGAAGGGCAAGTAAGGATTCGAACCTTGCACCTCCAAGTTAGGAATCAATTGGCTTACCATTAAGCCATGCCATTTAGTTGAATTTATATTTCTATCATTGTACTTTTACATGTAAATTCTCATACAAGAGAGCTAAAATGAGTGACATGGTTATCATGCACCACATGTAATACATAAGCGCCAAATGGCAAACATGGAATTTATGCATGTCTTGTACCCTCACATGCATCATATGCATGAGAGCATCTATAAAAGAAGGAAGGGGGAGGAGAAAAAACACGTTTTTTTTTGTTATGAAATTAAGAAGAAGAAATTCGTTATCAAATTGATCGTGTAACTTGTTTCTTAAATCTAAAGTTAAAAGTTCAATCAATCTCTCTCAATCGTGTAATCTCAACTTCTCTCTTTCACAATCTATCTTAAGTACTTTCTCGCTAAAGTTTGCGCCAAAGCTTGTACCGACTTTGAATCCTTCCGGTCCAGAACCCCGGCGGTTCCGCCTCACGATCCGCACGTAGTGACGGATCTTCACGACAACGGCCTAGCCCGAAGATGGACAAAGGAAAGGCGAAAATAGCGGAATACGAAGACGATCGCTTCACCGACGGTGAGTCAACTCACTCACTCGACAGTGAGTTCGGCGGTTTCGAGGTACCAATCGGAGCAAAGAAAGCCCTCATCTCTGCAAATGAAAAGCTCCACCGATCCACTCGTGAAAAGAACCCCGTAAGCCGATTCGGCTACAACAATTATATGGCGTACCATTACGTCTTTATGATGAAGGTAGCAACAGTACGGGAGCCGGAAACCTTTTCCGAAGCCGCGAAGGACCCGCGATGGATCGAAGCAATGAACGAGGAGATGCAGGCACTAAGGAAGAACGAGACATGGGATCTCGTTCCCACCTCACCGCACAAAAAGGCGATCAGATGTAGATGGATCTACAAAGTGAAGTACAACGCAGACGGTTCCGTCAACCGCTACAAAGCTCGACTCGTAGCGATAGGTTACGCCCAAATGCACGGAGTTGACTATGAGGAGACCTTTGCCCCGGTGGCAAAGATCACAACGGTGCGGACCGTAATTGCGCTTGCCTCGGCGAAAGGGTGGCACCTCCATCAAATGGACGTCAAGAACGCCTTTCTACAAGGCGAATTAGAAGAGGAGGTGTACATGATCCAACCACCCGGTCTCATCTCGAGCACCCATCTGAAAGCGGTTTGATGACTCAAGAAGCCACTCTACGGCCTCAAGCAAGCACCGCGTGCTTGGCATTCGAAGATAACGCAATATCTTCATCAAATCGGCTTCCGTATGTCAAAATCGGACAACTCCCTCTACATACGAAGCGATTCCGCAAGTCCGATCGTCATCATTTTATATGTGGATGACCTAGTCATTGGAGGTGAGCATCTCGTCGAAATCAATAAAGTCAAATCCCTCCTTTCCGACAAGTTCGAGATGACGAACATGAAGGAGCTCCACTACTTCCTCGGCATCGAGGTAATTCGGACTCCGAACGGAATCATGATCTCTCAACGGCACTACATCCTCAACTTGTTATACATGTTCGGGATGGCTGAGTGCAAATCCACGGCAAGAATCAAGAGATGGATTCTTGTGAATGTTATACGTTTTAGGGCTAGGGTTAAGGACGATGATAATCATGATAAAGATAGACATGGTGGTTATGATGATGATGGAGAGTATGGGATTGATGGCGAGAGAGATCATGTGCCAATATTGAGAAGCATTGTGGGGTGGGGGGTGGTGCCTAGAATGGCTCCACCCCCCTCCCAAGGGGGTTCAACGTTAAGAGGAGGGAAGAGAGAGAGAGAGAGATGAAAAGAGAGATAGATAGAGAGAAATGATTCATTTTTCATTCATTCCCCATAATGGTGACTCTTGACCGTTGAGGTGTCTCTTCACTCTCAAGGTGAGTTCACACACTAGACCAAGTTGAGCTTGATTCTCAACACGCCCCCTCAAGCTCAAGTCGGGTCGGTTTCAGACGGTATCCGAAATCCGCTTCAACTTGCGTTCCGGAGTCCGCGTCGACTCGCGTTTCTGCGGAGTTACGGGATCCGTGCTCTAGCTTGCGTTGTGCGTAATTACAAAGTCTGTGTTTCAGCTTGCATGCGTAGTTGCGAAGTCTGTGCTTCGGCTTGCGTCTTTCTTCGTGGCTTTGTTGCGTGGTTGTGGAATGTACGCGTTATTGCGTAGTGTCTTCAGTACTCCCCCTCAAGCTTGGCAGGTCAGGGATCGTCAATCCGAGATCGGTCATGAATTGCCATAGCTTGTCGGCTCCTAAGGCTTTAGTGAAGATGTTGGCCATTTGAAGATTGGTGCTAATGTGTTGTAGGTCGACATCGCCAGCCAGAACGTGCTCTCGGATGAAGTGATAGTGCACTTCGATGTGCTTTGTCCGTGTGTGGAACACCGGGTTCCGAGCCAGATAGATATTGCTCATGTTGTCGCAGTAAAGGGAAGTCAGATCCTTGATGGGTACGCCCAAATCCTTCAAAATCCTCTTGAGCCATACGACTTCACACGCAGCTACGGTTGCGCCCCTGTATTCCGCCTCCGTACTCGAAAGAGCGACGGTAGGCTGCTTCTTGCTACTCCAGGAGATTGCTCCGCTGCCGAGGGAGAAAACAAATCCGGAGGTTGATCTTCAATCAGCTTTGTGGCCGGCCCAATTGGCGTTTGTGTACCCCTCAAGTCGTATTGGCATCGTGGTCTTGTAGAGGATACCGCAATCCATTGTGCCGCTCACGTAGCGTAGAACTCGCTTAGCGCAATCCAAGTGAGTATCACGCGGTGTTTGCATGAATTGGCTAAGGAGACCGACCGGATAGCTGAGATCGGGTCGTGTGATCGTGAGGTAGATGAGACTCCCGATGAGTTGACGATACTGAGTCGGCTCACACGCTTTCGTGTCGGTGTTCGCATCTAGTTTGAGATTGCGATCGAGTGGTGTTGCCGTAGATTTGCACTCAGCCATCCCGAACTTGTACAACAAGTTGAGGATGTAGTGCCATTGAGAGATCATGATTCCGTTCGGAGTCCGAATTACCTCGATGCCGAGGAAGTAGTGGAGCTCCTTCATGTCCGTCATCTCGAACTTGTCGGAAAGGAGGGATTTGACTTTATTGATTTCGACGAGATGCTCACCTCCAATGACTAGGTCATCCACATATAAAATGATGACGATCGGACTTGCGGAATCGCTTCGTATGTAGAGGGAGTTGTCCGATTTTGACATACAGAAGCCGATTTGATGAAGATATTGCATTATCTTCGAATGCCAAGCACGCGGTGCTTGCTTGAGGCCGTAGAGTGGCTTCTTGAGTCAGCAAACTGCTTTCGGATGGGTGCTCGAGCTGAAACCGGGTGGTTGGATCATGTACACCTCCTCTTCTAATTCGCCTTGTAGAAAGGCATTCTTGACATCCATTTGATGGAGGTGCCACCCTTTCGCCGCGGCAAGCGCGATTACGGTCCCCACCGTTGTCATCTTTGCCACCGGGGCAAAGGTCTCCTCATAGTCAACTCCGTGCGTTTGGGCATAGCCTTTCGCTACGAGTCGAGCTTTGTAGCGGTTGACGGAACCGTCTGCGTTGTACTTCACTTTGTAGATCCATCTACATCTGATCGCCTTTTTGTGCGGTGAGGTGGGAACGAGATCCCATGTCTCGTTCTTCCGTAGTGCCTGCATCTCCTCGTTCATTGCTTCGATCCATCACGGGTCCTTCGCGGCTCCCGTACTGTTGCTACCTTCATCATAAAGGCGTAATGGTACGCCATATAACCATTGTAGCCGAATCGGCTTACGGGGTTCTTTTCATGAGTGGATCGGTGGAACTTTTCATTTGCAGAGATGAGGGCTTTCTTTGCTTCGATTGGTACCTCGAAACCGCCGAACTCACTGTCGAGTGAGTGAGTTGACTCACCGTCGGTGAAGCGATCGTCTTCGTATTCCGCTATTTTCGCCTTGCCTTTGTCCATCTTCGGGCTAGGCCGTGGTGTGCTTTGATTGCTCAAAGGCTCTTGTGGTCCGCTTAGTCGGGTCGTGATCGGACTTTCTTTGAACATGGGCGTAAGGTGATGTTCTTCCTCTATCTCTTGTTCGGTGGATTCCAGGTCGAGCGGGGTCGGAGTCAAAGTTGTCTTTGGTGCGTACTAGGATTCAGACTCGTCAAAGACGATGTCTCGACTTACCCGAGAATTTCGAGTTGAGGGGTTGTAGCACTTGTACCCCTTTTGCTCCAGTGAGTATCCTACGAGGATACATTTCTTCAACTTCGGGTCGAGCTTTTGACGCTTCTCGTCGAGGATGTGCACGTACGCAATGGAGGCGAATATCCAAACATGTGATAGGTTCGGCTTCTTTCCGAAGAATCTTTCGTGCGGAGTGACCTCGTGCACGCCGGATGTTGTGCACCGGTTCATTAGGTAGACGGCCGTATTTGCCGCTTCGGCCCAATATGACTTGGGCATATGCTTCTCGTTCATCATGGCCCGCGCTACTTCGAGGATGTGCCGATTTTTGCGCTCGGCTACTCCGTTTTGTTGCGGAGTGTGTCGGCAAGTGAATTCTCGCTGAATTCCTTCCTTTCGGAGATACGTCGTGAAATCGTCTGAGAAGTACTCCTTGCTGCCATCCGATTGAAGGCATCGTACATGTCGGCCCGTGGCTTTCTCGACTTCATTCTTGAAATTTTGGAAGTGTCCGAACACTTCGCTCTTTTGCCGCATCGGGTAGATCCAAGTGTGCCTAGAAAAGTCGTCGATGAAGAGCACGTAATATCGACATCCGCCAAATGTCGTCGTTTGAGCCGGACCCCATACATCGGAATGAATTACGTCGAGTACGCCTTTGCTCACATTCCGCTCCTTCAGACATGCCGAAAATGAGCTTGGGTTGCGTCACCTCGACATGTCGAACTTGACGGGAGGAGAAAGGAAGAACAGGAACAAGAGCTTGAAAGGAGCGGAGGTGATCATCCTGGCGGAAGTGACTGTGACACGAAATCGGATGAAGAATTTGATTTCGGGCTGGCTGAAGAAGCCGAAGAAAAGAGCAAGGGCCATAACTGTAGGGAAGAGCTGAGGACAGCCGAATCAGGGGGAGGTAAGGCTAAGACCAAGACCTGGTTTGACATTGTCAAAGGCCTAAAGACTGAAGACGAATTGGAGACAACCAATTCGGATGTAAGTGGAATTGAATCAGAAGTGACCAATTCAATCGGAATGTTTGATTCGGATACGCTGAATCAACTGAAGACCATGCGGACAAGAGGGCAGCGAAGGACGTGCCCAAAGCGCGACAACAAGGGAGCTGAGAAGGCCCGAACGAGCAGACAAGCCGACCGGAAGGGTCGAAGCGCACGAAATTGAATGGGTCGAGGAGTGTGAGAGAGTCGTGAAACCAGAAGAACCTGGAGCGTAGATCCGGAAGAGCAGATGAAACCTCAAGTTGAGCTTGAGGGGGAGTGTTGAGTGACAAGCTCAACATTGGGTGAATATTACGGTGTGTAATCCAATGCGTAGAGTGGGTGCGTAAAATAGTACGCATAACGTGGCCTTAATGGTGCGTAAACCGAAAGGCCATTAGTATGGTATTCCTCGTAAGGAATAATTTTGGGAGTTACTGTAGTAGGCTCATTTATGAGCAGTCAAGTACTGTCAGTACTTGTGTCAGCCTAATAGTCAGGGCTTGTATAAAAGGTGCTCACTGAGCACGAAGTATGTACACAACATCATTATTTTGAAATAGAACTGAGTTGTCTTCTCTCTCTCTGTCTCTCCATCTCCATCTTTGTGTTTTCTACGTTTACCGAATTGTCTTATTTCCGAACTATGTACTTTGTGTTTACGCACACGCTTCCGCACACGTATGCTTTTAAATGAAGTAACGGCTTCCACCAAGACTCACGTTCTGTGCTGGTCCCCACACATCCGAATAGATCAAATCCAACGGATTTCAACTACGATTACACTTGAATTCGGGAATAGAAGTCGGTGTTGCTTCCCAAGTTGGTAGGCTTCGCATTACGACCCCGAAATTTCGGTAAGCCGAAAACAATGTTCTTCTTCTGCATTTCACGAAGCTGTGCGAAGTTAACGTGGCCGAACCGCTTGTGCCACAGATCGATGTCCGAATCGACCTTCTGTCCTTTCGCGAATAGTGTCGTTCCGGCTTGATTGGTGTCGAGGATGAACATCGTCCCTTCAAGCCGCCCTTGCGCGATAAATTCGATTTCCTCTTCGATGTAGCACCCGAGGTGTAAAACAGTACGAATAACGTGGCCTTAATGGTGCGTAAACCAAAAGGCCATTAGTGTGGTATTCCTCGTAAGGAATAATTTTGGGAGTTACTGTAGTAGGCTCATTTATGAGCAGTCAAATACTGTCACTACTTGTGTTAGCCCGATAGTCAAGGCTTGTATAATAGGTTCTGTTGAACACAGTGCTCGGCCACAACCAAGGAATAGGATCAACTCGCAGAAAACAGGAAATACAAAATGCACGAAGACAGTAGAGAGAAGAGTACACAGGATGTTTTACGTGGAAAACCCTAAATGGGAAAAACCACGGGAGTCCTCAAACTCCAACTATCACTATAAACAGAGATGTACAATGGTGAAGCTACAAGGCAACAACCTTGAGCTCACTGTCTTCGCCACAGGCGGCGGTAATACACAGAGGCAACGACCTCTTCGTCTCTCTCTCTCTCTCTCTCTCTCTCTCGGCTGCTCACTTAGCTCCCTCTAAGTGGAAAATCAGAAAAATGAATAACAACACACAAACCTGTTTGCCCTAAGTCATATTTATACACATATGACTTTCGGGCTATTTACAAATATAGCCTCAAGGGCCCTTGGCAAACATATTCACAAATATGTCCCCGCATCCGGATCTCTCTCCGGGTACATACGTCATCCGGCTCCGTAGCCGGGGTCTTCGTAATCCGGCTCCGTAGCCGGGTCTTCGTCATCCGGCTCCGTAGCCGGGGTCTTCGTCATCCGGACGGAGCCGGGGTCTTCATCATCCGCCTCTGATACCGGGTACTCCTCATTCGGGTCTTCATTCCCGATTCCCGGACATCCGACCATCCCATCCGGAGGGACCGTAATCCCAACAAACTCCCCCTTCACTTCGGCATGGGATGTCTTTCCAGTCCGACCCTCCTCCGGCACGCTTCCAGCTTGTCGGGTGTGAGCACTTTGGTCAGCATATCTGACCCGTTCTCGTCCGTGTGGATCTTCATCAGCACGAACTCCTGGTCTTCTATCCTTTCCCGGATCCAGTGATATCTTCGCTGGATGTGCTTCGTCCGGGAGTGATAGGCCGCGTTCTTCGCAAGGTGGATGGCACTCTAACTGTCGCAGTAGAGTCGGTACTCCTCCTGCCGGATACCGAGCTCTCTAATGAAGTCCTTCATCCATATCATTTCCTTGCCGGCTTCAACAGCCGCCATGTACTCCGCCTCCGTGGTTGACAATGCAACCGTCTTCTGCAGCCTTGACTGCCACGAAACAGCTCCCCCTGCATACGTCATCACATACCCTGATGTGGACCGGCTGGTATCTGCATCAGCCGACATATCCGAATTGGTAAAGCCGTCGAGTTCGGGCTTACCGGAGCCGAATCGGAGGCACACGTTTGCCGTGCCCTTCAGGTATCGGAGTATCCACTTGGCCGCGTTCCAGTGTTCTTTGCCGGGATTGCTCATGTACCGGCTAACCACTCCGACTGCATATCCTATGTCCGGTCTTGTACACACCATTGCGTACATCAAGCTTCCGACGGCAGAGGCATATGGTACTTTCATTATGTCCTCCTTCTCAGCCTTTGTCTTGGGGCTTTGCTTGCTGGACAACTTGCAGTTTGCCGGGAGGGTCGATCCGACCGGTCTTGCTTCCGACATGTTGAACCGTTGAAGCACCTTTGTCACGTACTTCTCCTGTGACAGCCACAACTGCTTCTTCCTCCGGTCCCGGATGATGTGCATCCCTAGCATTTGCCTCGCCGGACCCAGGTCCTTCATTGAGAAGGTTCGGTGAAGTGCTTTCTTCAGCATCCGTATCTTGACCTGGTCCCATCCGACGATCAACATGTCGTCCACGTACAGGAGGAGTATTAGGAAGTCTCCTCCTTCGAACTTCTTCACAAACACGCAGTGATCGGACTGCGTTTTGTGGTACCCTTCGTCGGTCATGAAAGAGTCGAACTTCCGGTACCATTGCCGGGGAGCCTGCTTCAGTCCGTAAAGGCTCTTCTTCAACCGGCATACCAGGTGCTCCTTCCCTTTCTTCTCGAATCCTTCCGGTTGCTGCATGTAGATCTCTTCTTCGAGGTCACCGTGAAGGAATGTCGTCTTCACGTCCATCTGTTCTACCTCGAGGTCCATGCTTGCCGCTATGCTCAGCACCGTCTGGATGGAGGTCATCTTCACTACCGGGGCAAATATTTCGTCGAAGTCAACGCCCTTCTTCTGCTGGAACCACTTCACCACGATCCTGGCTTTGTATCTCGGGGGGTTTCCGGCATCTCCCGGTTTCAGCTTGAACACCCACTTGTTTCGAAGTGCCCGCTTTCCTTTCGGCAACTCCACAAGTTCATATGTGTGGTTCTCATGTAGGGAATCCATCTCCTCCTGCATGGCACTTAACCACCTACGGCTATGGGTGTCAAGCTTTGCTTCTTCAAAACTCTCCGGCTCCCCCTCGTCGGTTAGCAGCACGTGCTCTGGTTCCGGAAATCTCCGGGGGGCCCTTCTCTCTCTTAGAGGATATCTCCGTTCCGGAGCTTCGGTAAATGGCTCCTCCGTTTCCTCTTCATCCGAATCCATTTCGGGATCGGGGCCGGTTCCGGTATCAGTTTCATCTTCCTCGGCCGGTTCTGTTTCTTCACCGTCTTCGGCCGGATCCTCGAGTGCTAACCGGTCCCTTGCCGGTCGGGACTGCTCCTCGTAGAGTTGATTCTCACCGGTCGACTTAGAGCTCTTCATCTTCTTCTCCGACTCCCAGTCGGCGAGTGTCTTGTCCTCCATGAAGATGATATCTCGATTCCTGAATATCTTCTTGTCGACCGGGTCCCATACTCGGTAGCTGAACTCGTCGTCGCCGTAACCGAGGAATATGCATGGCCGGGTCTTTGGATCTAACTTTCCTCTCCGGTCCTTTGCCACGTGCACGTATGCGAGACACCCGAACACCTTCAGATGCCGGTAGGATACTTCCCTACCGGTCCACACTCTCTGCGGCGTGTCTCCGTCCAAAGGTACTGAGGGTGATCTGTTTATCACGTATGTCGCCGTCGACATTGCCTCAGCCCAAAACCCCTTGGGTAATTTCGCATGCGCCAGCATACTCCGGACCCTCTCCATTATGGTCCGGTTCATCCTCTCGGCCAGCCCATTCAGTTCCGGCGTCTTCGGCACAGTAAACTCGAGCCGGATTCCCTTCGAGCGAACTGCCCCCGGTATTCCCCTCCGTTATCCGCTCGTATCGCTTTCAGCTTCTTGCCAGATTCCCTTTCCACTCTTGCGTGGAGTTCTTTGAAGACGGACAATACTTGGTCCTTTGTCTTCAACGGTGTCGTCCACAGCTTCCGGTTGTGGTCATCAATGAATGTCACGAAGTACTGGGCTCCGCCATGTGACTTCGTTTCTACTTGACACACGTCAGTGTGCACCAACTCCAATGGTGCGCTACGTCTCGTCGGTGGCCTTGAGTGGAAGGAGGTCCGGTTTTGCTTACCGGCCAGACAGTCGGTACACTTCCCCAAGTGTACATGCTTTACCGGTATCAGGTTGTCCTCGGCAAGCCTCTTCATCCCCTTCTTGCTCATGTGGCACAGTCTCTTGTGCCATAGCTCACCGGCAGTGTCAGCTGCCACGTTCAGCTCCTCCGGACATAGCCGGGAATTCATCAGGTACAGTGTGTTGATCTTCCGGGCCCGAGCCACTATCAGGCTCCCTTTGCTGAACTTCATGACACCGTTCCGGATGCTACCCGTGTAGCCTTCATCGTCTAGCCTCCCGGCCGAAATCAGGTTCAATCGAACCTCCGGAACGTGTCGAACATCCTTCAGCAGCATCTTGCATCCGGTTGATGTCATCAGCCACACGTCTCCTATGCCGGCAATCCGGCATGTACCTTCATTTCCCATCCGGACACAGCCGTGGTCACCGGCTGTGTAGGATGAGAAGTATTTCTTCTCCGGGGTCAGGTGGAACGACGCTCCGGAATCGACCACCCAGGTCATCTCTTCACCGGCAAGGTTCAGCTCCCTCTCTTCGGTAATGAGCATTATCTCTTCTTCACTTGCCGCGAGTGCCGTCGTTCCTTTCCGGTCCTGCCCTCGCCGATCCGGACCTCTCCGGTCCGTGGCTCCCCGGTATGCACCGTTTCGATCCGGTGACTTCTTCGAATCGGTGTCGTCAGCTCCGTTGTCTTTTCGGTAATGCCGACAATTCTTCCGGAAGTGCCCCAGCTTCCCACAGTGGAAGCATGTGGGCCTTCCTCTTGACTTCGACCGGGTCCCCGACTTCTCCCGTCTTTGCGGACTCCGGTTCCGTTGTCTTCCCCGTTCCGATTCGGTAAGCAGCGCCTTCGAGTCGGAGGCCGGTTCTTTATCTCTCCGACGCGCTTCTTCGTTCAAAATACTTGTCTTTACCATTTGTAGGGACAAGTTATCTTCGGCGCAGGAGGTGCTGAGAGTCACCACCAAGTTCTCCCAGCTTTCCGGCAATGTACACATCAGGATGATGGCTTGCATTGCATCCTCCAACGGGAACTTGATCGCCGCAAGCTGGTTCACGAATCCCATGAACGTGCTTACGTGTTCCACCATACTCTCGCCGTCCCGGTACTTGAGGTTCACTATCTTCCTCATCAGGGAGGTCCGGTTCAACGCATTCTTCCTCTCGTAGAGGCCCGACAGCTTCCGCCACATCTCATATGCGTTGGTGTCGTTCGCCACATGTTGTAGAACGCTCACGTCGACGTATTGCCGAATGGTTGCAACGGCTTTCCGGTTCAGAAGCCTCCATTCCGTCTCAAGTACCCCCTTGGGTATTTCCGACCTGTCGATCGGTTCATACAGGTCCCGAACAATGAGCAGATCCTCCATCTTTATCTTCCAATCGGCGTAGTTCTGCGCATTCGGCACCATCATCCCCGGCTGCCCGCTGCCGCCGCCTTCCATTTTCTGCACTGCCGTCGCTCTGATACCACTGTCCTCTTCGATGTAGCACCCGAGGTGTAAAACAGTACGAATAACGTGGCCTTAATGGTGCGTAAACCAAAAGGCCATTAGTGTGGTATTCCTCGTAAGGAATAATTTTGGGAGTTACTGTAGTAGGCTCATTTATGAGCAGTCAAATACTGTCACTACTTGTGTTAGCCCGATAGTCAAGGCTTGTATAATAGGTTCTGTTGAACACAGTGCTCGGCCACAACCGAGGAATAGGATCAACTCGCAGAAAACAAGAAATACAAAATGCACGAAGACAGTAGAGAGAAGAGTACACAGGATGTTTTACGTGGAAAACCCTAAATGGGAAAAACCATGGGAGTCCTCAAACTCCAACTATCACTATAAACAGAGATGTACAATGGTGAAGCTACAAGGCAACAACCTTGAGCTCACTGTCTTCGCCACAGGCGGCGGTAATACACAGAGGCAACGACCTCTTCGTCTCTCTCTCTCTCTCTCTCTCTCTCTCTCTCGGCTGCTCACTTAGCTCCCTCTAAGTGGAAAATCAGAAAAATGAATAACAGCACACAAAACTGTTTGCCCTAAGTCATATTTATACACATATGACTTTCGGGCTATTTACAAATATAGCCTCAAGGGCCCTTGGCAAACATATTCACAAATATGTCCCCGCATCCGGATCTCTCTCCGGGTACATACGTCATCCGGCTCCGTAGCCGGGGTCTTCGTCATCCGGCTCCGTAGCTGGGTCTTCGTCATCCGGCTCCGTAGCTGGGTCTTCGTCATCCGGCTCCGTAGCCAGGGTCTTCGTCATCCGGCTCCGTAGCCGGGGTCTTCGTCATCCGGCTCCGTAGCTAGGTCTTCGTAATCCGGCTCCGTAGCCGGGTCTTCGTCATCCGGCTCCGTAGCCGGGGTCTTCGTCATCCGAACGGAGCCGGGGTCTTCATCATCCGCCTCTGATACCGGGTACTCCTCATTCGGGTCTTCATTCCCGATTCCCGGACATCCGACCATCCCATCCGGAGGGACCGTAATCCCAACAGGTTCTCACTGAGCTCGAAGTATGTACAAAGCGTCATTATTTTGAAATAGAACTGAGTTGTCTGCTCTCTCTCTGTCTCTCCATCTCCATCTCTGTGTTTTTTGTGTTTACCGAACTGTCTTATTTCCGAACTATGTACTCTGTGTTTCTGCACCCGTATTCTTTTACACGAAGTAACGGCTTCCACCAAACCTCACGTTCTGTGCCGGTCCCCACACATACGAATATATCAAATCCAGCGGATTTCGACTACGATTACGCTCATTCGGGAATGGAAGTTGGTGTTGCTTCCCAAGTTGGCAGGCATCGCAAACTTGGCCATTACGGCCCCGAAATTTCGGTAAGCCGAAAACAATGTTTTTCTTCTGCATTTCACAAAGCCGTGGGAAGTTAACGTGGCTGAACCACTTGTGCCACAAATCGATGTCCGAATCGACCTTCTGTCCTTTCACGAATAGCGTCATTCCGGCTTGATTGGTGTCGAGGTTGATCATCGTCCCTTCAAGGCGCCCTTGCGTGATAACTTGGCCTTCCTCTTCGATGTAGCACCCGAGGTGTAAAACAGTACGCATAACGTGGCTTTAATAGTGCGTAAAACAATAGGCCATTAGTATGGTATTCCTCGTAAGGAATAATTTTGGGAGTTACTGTAGTAGGCTCATTTATGAGCAGTCAAGTACTGTTAGTACTTGTGTTAGCCCGATACTCAGGGCTTGTATAATAGATGCTCACTGAGCACGAAGTATGTACAGAGCATCATTATTTTGAAATAGAACTGAGTTGTCTGCACTCTCTCTGTCTCTCCATCTCCATCTCTGTGTTTTCTGTGTTTACCGAACTGTATTATTTCCGAACTATGTACTCTGTGTTTCCGCACACGCTTCCGCACACGTATTCTTTTACACGAAGTAACGGCTTCCACCAAACCTCACGTTCTGTGTTGGTCCCCACACATCCGAATATATCATATCAAGCGGATTTCGACTATGATTACACTCATTCGGGAATGGAAGTCGGTGTTGCTTCCCGAGTTGGCAGGCTTCGCAGACTTGGCCATTACGGCCTCGACATTTCGAAAAGCCGAAAACAATGTTCTTCATCCGCATTTCACGAAGCCGTGGGAAGTTAGCGTGGCTGAACCGCTTGTGCCACAAATCGATGTCCGAATCGACCTTCTGTCCTTTTGCGAATAGCGTCGTTCCGGCTTGATTGGTGTCGAGGATGAACATCGTCCGTTCAAGCCGCCCTTGCGCGATAACTTGGCCTTCCTCTTCGATGTAGCACCTGAGGTGTAAAAGAGTACGCATAACGTGGCCTTAATGGTGCTTAACCGATAGGCCATTAGTATGGTAGTTCTCGTAAGGAATAATTTTGGGAGTTACTGTAGTAGGCTCATTTATGAGCAGTCAAGTACTGTCAGTACTTGTGTTAGCCCGATAGTCAAGGCTTGTATAATAGGTGCTCACTAAGCACGAACTATGTACAGAGCATCATTATTTTGAAATAGAACTGAGTTGTCTGCTCTCTCTCTGTCTCTCCATCTCCATCTCTATGTTTTCTGTGTTTACTGAACTGTCTTATTTCCGAACTATGTACTCTATGTTTACCCACACGCTTCCGCACACGTATTCTTTTACACAAAGTAACGGCTTCCACCAAGACTCACGTTCTATGCCAGTCCCCACACGTCTGAATAGATCAAATCCAATGGATTTTGACTATGATTACGCTCATTCGGGAATGGAAGTCGGTGTTGCTTCCCAAGTTGGCAGGCTTCGCAAACTTGGCCATTACAGCCACGAAATTTCGAAAAGCCGAAAACAATGTTCTTCATCCGCATTTCACGAAGCCGTCGGAAGTTAACGTGGCCAAACCGCTTGTGCCACAGATCGATGTCCGAATCGACCTTCTGTCCTTTTGCGAATAGCGTCGTTCCGGCTTGATTGGTGTCGAGGATGAACATTGTCCCTTCATGTCGCCCTTGCGCAATAACTTGGCCTTCCTCTTCTATGTAGCACCCGAGGTGTATGAATCGAACTTGCAACCCCTAGTCGACGATATGTCTGATCAACACCAGGTTCTTGGTTATTGTCGGGACGTGCAACACGTTCATAAGTTTCCCTTTCTGCCCAACGTGGCTGAGAGGAACTTCTCCGACATGTTCGATAGTATGCGGAGTGTCGTCTCCCGTTTCGACCACTCTTTGTTTTTCCAGTTTCTCCCAATACGAGAACCATTCCGGAATCAACATACCACACCTCGTTCGATTTCAAGGTGTTCACGGCCATCGAATTGGCCTTGTGCTTCATTACAAAGGCTGGGCCCGATCCACTTTGCGTTGTACGATTTCTGACGCCTTCCTACGTGTCTTTCGCTCGATCCGACTTTCTCTGAATTGGCTCTCTTCTTCCAACACTCGCTCTCCCTATGGCCTTTCTTGCCACAATACCATCATTCCATCATGGTCTTCTCTTGCAACCTACGGGGCTTATCTTCCTCTGTGTACAACATCTTGTTGTCGGTGTGCGTACTCGTTGACGCACCCACCTGATTCTCCTCCACGAGCTACATTGACTGAAGCTCGAAGAGCAAAGGCGTAATCTCCCTAGTGTAGACCGCTAACCCACCAAGACACACCTACACCATTTTTTTCTCCTCGACATTCACGTTGACGGAGGCAAGAGAGTCGCAGATCTCCTTGATTCGGGCCGTGTAATCAGCCACAGACAGATCTTTCTGGCGGACATTGCAAAGTTCCTGCTTGAGTTGCAGCTTCCTAGCCATTGTGCTAGCTGCAAATATCCTCTTGAGATTCGCCCACGCGTCCTTTGGCGTCTTAGCATCCCAAATGTAGCTCAAGAGCTGATCGCTCACATAAGACGTGAAGTCGTAAAGAACTCTCCTTGCCGCTTGTTCCCAAGCCGAAAAATCTCTACGTGTCGATTCGAGCATTGTATCGTTAGCTCCTTCAACATAACTCCAGTAGTTGTGACCAAGCAAGTACTAGTGCATCTTGTACGACCAAGATGCGTAGTTGCTTCTGTCAAGCTTCTCAGTCAGTAACGAGCTTCCCATTCCTCTGTCCATATTGATTTCTTATCCTTTCCGAAAACAACTTAACTTTGTCTTATCGCAAGCTTTTCTGTCAGCTGCAGAGGAGTCTCAACCCTCGCGCTCTGATACCATGTAAAAGAATACGTGTGCGGAAGCTTATGCGTAAGAACACAGAGTACACGGGTCGATAGTACGACAGTTCGGTAGAACACAGAAACCACAAAGAAAGAGAGGGAGAGAGAGAGAGAGAGCAGAAAATATGAAACTATATTCAAAATAATTCTCTGCATGTTCTCTGTACATACTTCGTGCTCAGTGAGCACCTTTTATACAAGCCCTGACTATTGGGCTGACACAAGTACTTACAATACTTGATGCTCATAAATGAGCATCCTACACTTACTCCCAAAATTATTCCTTATAAGGAATAACACTCTAACAGCCTCTCGGTTTAAACACCACCACAACCATATTTTGCGTACAGTTTTACGCACCTAGTCTACGCACTGGGTTACGTACCCGTTTACGCACCCAATGTTGAGCTTGTCTCTCAACAAAATGCCATACACCCTCCTCATCCTTGAGACGAGATCACTTCCCATTGATAACATGGCCATGCAAAGGGTTGTTGAATACATGCTTAAGGTACAAAAAGTTCCTCACATCGACTTCTTAGAATTGCATGGGAAGAAAGCAAAAAGATCCAAAAGACTCATAAAGGAAAAATTTTGTGTTCCGGTTGGATGCAAGATATGGAAAAATGGTTTGGTAGATGGGTTGCGACACACTTGCTTCATAATGCATCACTAGATTCCTTTGTAAATGAGGCCTTTTTGAAATGCCATGTATCATGACATGGGAAAAATGTGGAGTCTCATGCTTCACACATTATACCACACATGTTGCACCTAACTACAAAACCATATTCTTTGCAGAAAGGGGAAACCGTTGTTGTGAAGGATCCAACCATATGAAGAAACGAATCCGCATGCACATGAACGCGGGTGTGCACGAATGCACACGAAACTGTCTTTATGTACAAACATGTGTAAATAACATAGTGATAGTGGAGTGTTGAGGAATACTAGGTAGGAGCGATTCGATAGGTACTTTAAGACCACACGGGTGGAGAGTAATAAAGGGGATTGATGGGAGAAAATCAAGGGGAAGATCTAAGAGAAAAGCGGTTTTCTTAATAGCCTGATGGAAAAGCTTCTCTCTCTCTCTCCAGAAACTATAAAAGGAAGGGGGTTCACGATTTTGGAGGACGAAGTGCTACAGGACTAAGCTTTGTAGGCTTTTGCCTTCCTACTTTATGTTTCCGGTTTTCTGTGGTTGCGAAGCAAGGCCTCTGTTTCACACTAGTAGCCTGTGTGCTCCTGATCAGAGACTCGCTAGCGTCTATGTGTGTGGGTGTGTGTTGCAAACTCGAAGCTCCCTTGCTAGCCGCGTCCAGTTGTAATCCTTTCTTCTTTCATTGTTAATCATTGGTATTTACTAAGTCTCTCTTTGTGTTCGGGCTCTCCCACATTTTCTCTGTGCGTCTCGTGTTTGCTGTGTTCCGCACCCGTGACCTTTACCCTATTCTATTTCTGTTTGTGCGTGGTTATCTAAGTGTGTGAGCCCGTGAGCTCATTGATTGCTACTCGAAACCAGTTTGGTGTAGTATTTGCCATTGAGCCGGTGTGCTCATCGTCCGACGTCTAGGACCGAGCCAGATCGGATACTTGTCTGGAACCCGACGTGAACCCTTCTCTCTTCTTTCTTCTCTCCTTATTCTCTCTTATTGGCTCCTTGGTCCAAGACCCCGGTGGTCCCACCCCAGGATCCTACACGTACCCTCGAAAAACCGCGAGATCTTTGGTAAACCCGATGTGAAGCGGCAGTGAAGGAGTCTGAAGATGAGGGGGAGCGAACTAGTGGAGGTGATGGTGATGGTCATTGACCACCTAATCAACACTCGAGAGAGTGCCCTCAAAAAAACCATTGAGTCGATAGTCAGTCGGCGCGATAGGTTGGTTCAATGGCAAAGATGCCACGAGCTATTTGGAGGCCTGCCAGCCCGAAATGATGATGAGGGATATTCTGGAGGATAGACGGTTCACCGGATTCCCTCAGGTCGTTACATCGAGCATCTATGGTAAGGTGCTTGAGGTGCAAGTAGACTACCATAATTGGGCAGATTTCGAGGGGTGGCTCCTCAAAAGGTATGGCTTCGATGACTCGCTCCGATTGTCGAAGAAAGAATTTATGGATTGGGTCGAGAGCCCCGAGAAAGGCCGGATTACATCGACGCTTCTTCAGGAGTTCGAGAAGCGATTCGCGAGACTCTCGACACTAGACTGGACCATACTTGATACGAGCAAGGTCATGTTGTTTGTGAAGTCGGTCGATTTCCTGGACTGCGAGAATGTGGGTCTCCTCTTGGAGACAGATGCAAGGCTTCGGTCGACTGGGCCATGGTTAAAAGAGTGTGAAACCGTTTCGACAAACGGCGTGATTGGAACGACGATAGAACGTCATCGACCGACCCGTATGCCGAGAAGAAGCCGGAGAAACCAATTCCGACACGGTTGGAAGAAACTAGGCGGTGGCTCAAGTCTGGCTCGGCTCTGGCCAACGTGATCGCTGGACCGGCCGGGGGCGCAACCCTAGAGGAGTTGTCGAAGATGGTGCATGATCTTCAGATCGCTCAATCCCGAAGGGAAGGTGACGGTCAATCTGCGATCAACGCTTGCCAATCGACCAAAGATGCATGTGGTACGACGACATCGGGGACATAAGAAGCGATTACATCGACTTCGCCAACACATTTAGAAACAATGTCGTGTACCTATGGAACGGTCGGGTGCACTCTTGTGAGATCTGGAAACCCCTCAAACCGAACACCAGCCGAGGGTGAATGAAGCGGTTAATGGAGGAAGTCATGGCACGATATGTTGAGGCCATCCACTACTCGGCATCGGTCGGAATCCAGGTAGGCGGAGAGAAGGGCACTGGCTCTAGAACCGACACCAAGTTTTGCCCAGTGGTGCTTGAAAGCTTCTCAGGAAAGAAGCTAAAGAAGGAGGAGAAAAACTGTGTAGAGGAGCAGGTCCGAGAGGTCACCAAGTGGAGTGATCCGGTGGAGGAGCAGACCGGCTTCATGGAAACGGCGTGCCAGAACTACAAAGGTGCCAGTCCTTCGAACCGGAACGGGCCGAGGAAGGAGGATGTCAGATTAGTTGGCCGACAAGAGAGGGAAAAAGGCAAGTTTCCAAGTTTCTGACTGAGCTTGGAAATCGAAAAGAAGACAAACCTATGAAAGGTCTTAGAGGAGCGGATCCTCGACAGTCAAGGGAACTCATGTTGCAGGAAGTGCTTGGGATAGCAAAGAAGGAGTTCCACGACGGCATCTTCGATCTAGTGAAGAGGATGAGGCTATCAATGGAGTCGGAAGCGGAAAGGCTGGTCGAGGTGAGGAAGGCATTGATCGATGACATGGTGGTAGAAGACGAATACGCCGGAAGCCACTACATGAAACCACACTGGGCAAGGACTACGACAAAGACACCGGTTCGGATCGGTGATGTGCAGGAGCCGGTGGTAGCATTGATCGACCATTTATCGGAAATAAAATTGACGTCCATGGATGTTTACAAGAAGGGCAAGTGGGCGATCAATACGAAGCACGGTTGGAAGATACGTGCGGCGACCTGAGCCATGGAGGAGCTACACGGAGTGTGCCCGAATGTCCGAGTAAAGGTCAGGAATGTCGAGATCGACCAACACTTCTTCGTGCAAGAGATATCCTCCCATCAGGTGATTCTCAGTGAACCTTACATTACAGCGGCTCGAATGGAGACAAAGCTGCTGGACAACTGTTCGGCCTACCCGAGGGTAAAGAGCCAAGACAACCCGTGCATTCACCATCCGACATCCGGGGCCGAGCCGTATCGAATACTTGTCTGGAACCCAATGTGAACCATTCTCTCTTCTCTCTTTCTCATTCTCTCTTACCGGCTCCTTGACCCAAGACCTCGATGAACCTGCCCCGGGATCCTACACGTACCCACTCGAACCGCGACACCATACACATCGATACATGTTAGAGTCCATCCTGTTGTCTCTCATTCGAACCATTGCTCCCATGTGACTTAGCACACATGCATTCCGATATGAGATGGGGCGTTGGGGCACCAGTGATGAGAGTGGTGGACTATGCACACTTTGCCCTAAACAAGTTTGAGAGTTTGAGTATCACACTTTGAAACAATACTCTACCTTTGATTATATTCGACCATGCTTTCCACACATCTTTGCACAAGCCCAATCCTTTCACTAATTTCTCTCACAACCACAATGTGCACTCTCGATTGCAACATTCATTGGTAAATGTAAAAGTTATGCAGAAGCGTGTGCGTAAACGCGGAGTAGTTTTGTAAACACAGAAAACATAGAGATGGAGAGGGAGAGAGAGAAACACTATAGATCAAATTCAAAATAAATCCTTATGTTTACGGCCCTTGCTTCCGTCTTCAGCTTCTTCAGCCGGTTCAAAGTCAAATTCTCCATCCGACTCCGCATCTCGATCACTTCCGTTGTGATGCTTACCTCTGCTCCTTTCATGCTCTTGTCCCTGCTCTTCCTTTCTTCCCCTCAAGTTCAGCGTGTCAAGCTAATGCAACCCAAGCGCACCCGAGAAATGCCGTAACTTATCGAGACCAAGAGGTTTTGTGAAGATGTCGGCAATCGGCCGATCGGTCGAAACATGCACCAATTCGACTTCTCTTGAAAGAACCAGCTCGCGAACAAAATGGTAATGCACCTCAATGTGCTTGGTCCGGCCGTGGAACACGGGGTTTTTCGCAAGGTGGATACTACTGAGGTTGTCGCAATAGATCATCGTCAGATCAGACACCTCTAATTGCAGATCCCGTAATAGCCGTTTCAACCAAATGACGTCGCACGTAGCAACAACCCCTCGATATTCGGCCTCCGTGCTCAACAGTGCTACTGTCGACTGCTTTTTGCTGCTCCACGCGATCGCTACACTTCCTAATGAGAATGCATATCCCAATGTGGATCTACGATCGTGAGCAGTTCCGGCCCAATCAGCATCTGTGTAGCCAACCAACTGTTCGGCTACGCTTGCCTAATACAGCAACGCCATGTCTTTCGTGCCGCTAACATATCACAATATCCTTTGCGTGCACTGAAGGTGTTCGGCCATAGGATGCAACATGAATTTACTGATTAAGCCGACCAGGTAGCTACGATCCGGCTAAGTAATCGTCAAATAGATGAGGCTTCCGACAATTTGTCGAAACAGTGTCAGGTCACATGCCTTTCCCGAATCTTGGCGAAGCTTTACGTTTCTGTCCAGAGGGGTCAAGATGGGCTTACAATTTTCCATCCCAAACTTGAAGAGCATATTCAACGCGTAATGACGTTGACTGATCAATATGCCTTCGGGGTTGTGGATCACTTTGATCCCGAGGAAGTAATGAAGGTCACCAAGATCCTTCATTTCGAATGATGCTACAATTTGAGACTTTACGCAGCGGATTTCTTCTAGATCGGCACCGACGATGACTAAATCATCAACATACAATAGAAGACTAACCAGTCCATATTGACCTTGCCGAACAAATAGAGAAGAGTCTGATTTCGACGGCGCAAACCCCATCTTACACAACCGTTGCGTAATCTTCGCGTTCCAAGCTCGCGGGGCTTGCTTAAGTCTGTAGAGTGACTTCTTCAATCGGCAAA
Organism: Azolla caroliniana; assembly: GCF_043228905.1. NCBI lineage: Eukaryota > Viridiplantae > Streptophyta > Polypodiopsida > Salviniales > Salviniaceae > Azolla > Azolla caroliniana. Next base: position 1,276,248 of record NW_028230446.1, read on the forward strand.
TTGCCGAAGTATTTTGTTCGGATAGAAATCTGGGGGGCTATACCATATACACCTGTTCCTCAAGATCACCTTGCTGGAACGCATTCTTCACATCCATCTGATGTAAGTGCCACCCCTTTGCTGCTGCTACGACTAGCAGAACTCACACGGTAGTCATCTTCGCGACCGGCGCGAAGGTCTCGTCGTAGTCCACGTCGTGCTTCTGCGCGTAGCCTTTTGCTAGTAAATGGGCCTTGTAGCGGTTGACGGAGCCGTTCGTGTTGTGGTTCACTTTATACACCCACCAGCAGCCAATCGATTTCACACCCGTCGATGCGTCAACTAGGCCCCATGTCTCGTTCTACGTTAAGGCGCGAATCTCTTCCTCCATCGCGGCACGCCAATTTGCATCTCTCGCCACTTCTGCGTAGCTCTCCAGCTCACGCACTTCCGCCACTCCCGTCATATACGCATAATGGTGCGCCATGCCATGTATTCATTATACCCGCACCTTTTTACGGGGTTCTTCTGGCGGGTAGATTGGCATAAGTCATGATTACCCGATTTAATGACCTTTTCGGCCGATTTTGACCACTTCCGCGAAGGCTTCTTTACGATCAGCTTGATGTCAAATTCGCTTTGAACTGACTCGGCGCTGCCGAAATCGTACTCCGACATTTTCTTGTTGCCCTTCTCCTTGCGCGTTGTCGTAGTGTAATTTGCACACTACGTGAAAATTTTCATTTTTGGTCTCTCCGAATAGGACATGGAGTACCCAGTGAGAACCAGAAGGAGGAACCGGTAAGGACCGGACCTAGTAAGGAGAACCGGTGAGAACCGGATGAAGAAGGCTAGTGAGAGTCTCTCACCGGATGAAGAGACATATTTGTAAATAAAAGAAAATATAAAAATATATATATTACATCCATAGGGAAATATTCGAACCTTGCACCTCCATGTTAATAATGTGAAGCCTTACCATTACACTAACATATCATTAGTGTTAAAAAATGTAGACGTCCCACATAGAAAGGTAAGTGCACACTAAGATAAACTTTAGTTAGAAGAAAAGGCATGATAAAAGAAAAAGCTACACATGCACATCTAGCGTGCATGAACACTATAGCCGATAAAAACGCATCAAGGTAGAAAAAGCAAGATCACTTTAGAAAAAGACATGTTAGATAAAGCATATAGTCTATTGTTAGAGAAAAAGCATGGATTATTAAGACTCTCTCATCACTATATAAGGATGGGGAGCACAATTGAATAGGGTGTGTGGAATATTTGGAAATTGGATATATTTCTAAAAACACCAATTGATAAACTATACTCCTGGGATTCACGAGGTTTCTATATTCTTATCTTTCAATCTACATTCATATTCTTATCTATATATTGATTAATAAAATTCATTATACTTATGGGATTCACAAGTTTTCTATATCTCTTTCTAATAATCTATTCATAACTAGACTCGTCTCAAATTCTTCCTTCTCCTAGTCCAGAACCCCGGCAGTTCCCACCCGACTCACGCAACGATCCGGCATCGAAAGGCACGACAGTGTAAACCGTCTCCTCCGTTCTTTACACGGGGACATCGTGGCTGAGACTCCACTACATGCCATCTCATCATCTGGTTGGCCATCTTGGCCCAACCTTTCATTCGGCCCGCTAAGCCGAAATGAGATCAGACTCTCTCTCAGAGCTCCGACGTCCTCATCATGCAGAGGCATTTCAGCCTCGTTGATCTCTTCTTCAAAAATTGAAATGGATTCTTGACGTACTGGAGGTGACGGCAAGTACCACGAAGCAGATTCGTCGAACACGACATCTCGACTTACGCATACTTCCTTTGTTTGGGGGTTATAGCATTTATACCCCTTCTGTTCGTCTGGATAGCCGACTAAGATGCACTTTTTAGCTTTAGCGTCCAGCTTCCTCCTCTTTTCCTTCGGCACATGCACATATGCAATGCTACTGAAGATCCTCAAGTGTGCCAAGTTCGGCTTCTTCCCGAAATACAGCTCATGTGGCGACACTCCTCCATTAGCAGAAGTCTGATTCTACAAGTAGATAGTCGTCTTCACGGCTTCAGCCCAATAGAATTTTGGCATATGCTTCTCTTCAAGCATTGCCCTGGCCGCTTCTTCAATCGTCCGATTCTTCCGCTCGGCCACGCTGTTCTGTTGCGGCGTGTATCGACATGAGAATTCGCGTCGAATTCCTCCTTCCGTAGATAACATGTGAACTGGTCGGAGAAGTACTCCTTCCCGTCATCGGACCGTAGGCATTTGATCTTACACCTTGTTTCCCTTTTCGCAAGGCACTTCACCTTCAGGAAACATGCGAAGACTTCGCTCTTCTTCTCAATCATGCATGCCCACATGTGCCGAGTGAAGTCATCGATGAAGGTTACAAATTAACGGCTTCCACCAAGACTCACGTTTTGTGCCGGACCCCACACATCCGAATGGATCAAATCCAGCAGACTTCGACTGCGATTACGCTCATTGGGGAATGGAAGTCAGTGCTATTTTCCCATCTGACAGGCTTCGCAGACTTGGACATTACGAACCCGAAATTTCGGCAATTCGAACACGATGTTCTTCGTCTACATTTCATGAAGCCGTGGGAAATTTACATGACCGAACCGCTTGTGCCACAGGTCGATATCCAATTTCACCTTTTGTCCTTTTGCATACAACGCAATTCCGGCTTGATTAGTGTCAAAGATAAACAGCCTCCCTTCACGGCACCCTTGCGCGACCACTTTGCCTTCCTCTTCTATGAAGCAGCCGAGGTGCGTGAATCGAATTTGCATACCTTAGTCAACGATCTGACAGACCGACACCAGGTTCTTGGTTATTATCGAGACGTGCACCACGTTCATTAGCTTCCCTTTCTGCTCGACGTGGCTGAGGGGAACTTCGTCGACATGTTCGATGGTATGAGGAGTGTCGTCTCCCGTTTCGACCACTCCTTTCTTTTCCGGCTTCCCCAAGTATGAGAACCATTCCTCGTGACTTGTCATATGATTTGATGCTCTGGAATCGACATACCACATTTCGCTTGATTTCGAGGTGTTCACGGACATTGAGTTGGCCTTATGCTTCATTACGAAGGCAGGGCCCATTCCATTTCCGGCTCGTTTCGAGCCTTCCGCGTAATGCGACTTCTGACGCCTTCTTGTGTCTCTTCCGCTCAATCCAACTTTGTCTGAATCGGCTTGTTTCTTCCAGCACTCGCTCTCCTTGTGGCCTTTCTTGCCACAATACCAGCATTCTGATGCAGCCTTCTCTTGTCGTCTTCTGGCTCCGCCATGACTCCCCCTGCTTCCGGAGGGTTCGGAATTGCTTCTGGCATCTCGATTATGCCGTCCATTCTTCTCTTTTCGGCCGCCTCCATTGTGCGCCGATCCGCCTCGTTCACCACGACTACAGGGCCTATCATCCTCCGTGTAGAGCATCTTGCCATCGGTGTGCACACTCGTCGATGCACCCGTGTGGTTTTCTTCTACGAGCAACATTGACTGATGCTCGAAAAACGAAGGCGTATTCTCCCTCGTGCAGACCGCCGTTCGAAAAGCTCCGAACTTAGACGCTAACCCGCCAAGAAAAACCTGCACCATCTCGTCCTCCTCGACATTCATGTTGATAGAGGCGAGTGAGTCGCAAATTTCTTTGATCTTGGTGGTGTAGTCAACCACTGACATATCCCGTTGTCGTACATTGCTCAACTCTTGCCTGAGTTGAAGATTCTTGGTTGTAGTGCTTGCGGCGAAGAGCTTTTTGAGATTCGCCCACGCGTCCTTTGGCATCTTAGCATCCCGAATATAGCTCAATAGCTGGTCGCTCACACAGGATGCAAAACAGTAGAGAACTCTGCTTGCCGCTTGTTCCCAAGCCGAAAAATCTCTATGTGTCGAATCGGGTGCTACATCATTAGCTCCTTCGACATAACTCCAGTAGTCGTGACCGAGCAGGTACTGGTGCATCTTGTACGACCAAGATGCGTAGTTGCTCCTGTCGAGCTTCTCAGTCAGTAGCGAGCTTCCCATACCTCTGTCCATATTGTTCAACTCTGTTTTGTCGCAAGCTTTTCTTGTCGGCTACAGAGGACTTCAACCCTCGCGCTTTGATACCATGTAAAAGTTGTGCGGAAGCGTGTGCATAAACACGGAGTATTTCTGTAAACACAGAAAACACAGAGATGGAGATGGAGAGGGGGAGACAAAGAGAGCGAGAGACACTATAGATCAAATTCAAAATAATTTTTTGCTCTGTACATTTATATACAAGCCCTGCCAATCGGGCTGACACAAGTACTGACAGTACTTGAATGCTCATAAATGGCCGACTACACAAACTCCCAAAATTATTCCTTTAGGAGGAATAACACCCTAATGGCCTCTTCGGTTTTCACACCAATGTGGCCCTGTTGTGCATACTTTTTCACGCACCCAGTCTACGCACTAGGTTACGCTGAGTACTTCGCACTGAATGTTGAGCTTGTCTCTCAATAGTAAAGTTCTTGAACATCAAGTGTTGTTACTTACTTTCACATGTATCACGTGAAATGTAATATTTTTGGTCTCGTAGGTCATATTTGACCTCTAAAGATGATAATAGAATCTATCTATCTATCTATCTCTACTTCCTCATACATATACAACTCCCCTATGCATATTTCTAGTGCACAAATTTGCCAACCACACAGGTCACAAACTTGAGCCCTTGGAAGGATTCCTCCTACATGCAACAATAGCACTCTCTCTTTTTATAAGTGACCTAGTCCCTATATAAGTTTAACCTATCCCTACATAACAAACTTTATGCTCTAAATTAGCATGTCTTTAGAATCTTTTTGATTTTTGTCTCAAATTCTTCCTCAAACACATCTCCGAACATTTGTCTTATTGTGGCTAATATGATGGTGAGGAGATCTTTCTCTTAGATCAATTCACATGTGCTCTATACAATCAATGACACTACTATCAAGTCATGCATTGTCAATCACTAACTCTCTTTTGCCACTTCTCTAGATTGTATGCATTGATTTTCATGCATAATTATCCTTTACATAAGTCTTGCTCTCACATTTTCTTGTTTTCTCAAGGCCCTAGCCATAGAGTGTGTACTTGGGGCCCCAATATTTCCACATAAAACACTTAGGCATGTTCGAGTGGGTTCTCAATCTCCACTCAACTTGATGAGAAGTTCACTGAGGTTCACAAAATTACTTCCCTTCGGGATTTGGTGTCATCTTGCACTCTCTAAATGATACCATACCTTCTACTATTCGCTCATTACCATAGTTGTTTGATTTGCTCATTCCACTCAATATATCAAGTGCAATGATTTTACACTAAGATTGATAAGGTGTTCCCTTTTTCTTATATATCTAATATTGTATTGCATATATTAGATTGTATGTCTCACTTTGTCTTTTGAGAGGAATAAGTTTTCTAACCCTTACAACCTTGAGGGCAGAGAAGGTGCTCTATGTGTTGTTCCTCCAACACCTTGTCTCTTGTGGACTTCTTGATCTTCATGACCCCCTTACATTGACAAAAAACACCCAGAGTTTGATAAAACTTTATGACAATCATAAGACATCCATTGTGTATGGCTCATGTACTTACCCTTCAACTTTTTGAAATATCGTTAAGTACTACATTTGGACTAAAAGATAATCTTGTTATGATGATAATTGGAGAGGGCCATAAGTTATAACCTTTACTAAAAAATACTCATAAGATCAATAACTTTAAATAGCTTAGTACTTATTTATTAAGGTAGCTCAAGAGTACATTAATAAGACTGGCTTACCCTTTGAAGCACTTAAGTAATTGTTTGCATTGAGATATTACCTGCCTTTGATTACATTAGATCAATTAAGCAAATAGGAAATGTTCCATTATATTCAATAAGACAGTTAAAGTAGATTGATAATTTAATTGTTTTTTGTTGCAATCTCATAGTAATTTTAGGCAATTGGAGTATCGAAAACATAAAATTTATAGTAAAATGGAAATGTCGATGTTGTGGAAATTTTCCTATATAGATAAAAAGGATAAAGTATTAATTAAATATGTCATTTCTTTACCAAGGGTAGTATTGATATTTCCAAAATACCAAGGATATAGAAGACATTAGGAACTATTGCCGAAAGTTGCCCATTTTGTTGTAGTGTAAGTTATTGTTGTTGGTTGTAGTGTAGCTTATTATTAAGATAGCAAGAGAGGATGAGCTACAGACTTACAGTGTCTAATTTTTCGACCAAAGCATAGTCATGATATTCTCAAAATACCAAGTTTACAGATGACATGAGGCTATATATATACATAAATGCAAAGAAAAGTATCTTTTATATTACCCCTAAACTAATATTTCCAATAGAATTGAATAAAATCCTCCTTTCACATTCGAACCTTTACAATCATTACTCCTAGTGTATTCCGCGACTCATCGTCACCCCTTCTTTATTATTATACAATGAGACAACTTTTGCTCCCTAGTGACCACATGCACATTCCTTTCGCCAATATGCGAGAGATAATATTGGATTGTTTTGAATATTCATCACCGATGATATGTTGAATTTTTTCGTGTTGAGTTGGATTACTTTGAATGATCATTTGCTGATTTTTCTATCACATTATTCCATGAACTCCCACTCGTGGATGTGTTTTATTGCCCATGTTCCTTTTGATCCATGATGTGAGAACATGTATATTCCAAGAGGGACCACTTGACATGCTTAATCTTCGTCTTTCTTTCAACCACACATGGAATCGAGACATTTGCTCTCAAATGAAAAGGAAGAAGAAGCAAGGGGTAGTAGCCATGTACATGAGTGGTCCCTCTTGGAATATATGTTGTTACCCGAATCATGGATCGAAAGAAACAAGCCAAATTTGAAAGTTCTAGTCCCTCGGAAAGGGGGCGATCGAAACAATCCAACTCGGGATACAACGGAGGTCTTAGTTGGGGCTCATCATACTAACTCCAAGTCCAACTCCACATGCCTAGGAAAAATGTCCCACCCTAATCATGGAAGGTAAACTGAGATATGTGAGATGGGTGGGTGGTGACTCACCGGGTGGAATGTTCGACGATCATAGAATTCAAAAGGAATAATGAGGAAGCATGAATGGCATATAATACCAAAAGGATGATGGAAATTATTTGTGTGGGTGCATATAAAATGCTCCATTCCTACTCCAAAAAAACGATGAAGTGTGACACTTCGGAAGAAGAATGTTGTGTTGTAATATCACTACAACTAGTAGTCGTAGTAATGTTGATGATGGTTTTGGGGTGAATTGGAAGCTTGTGGGGGAGGTCTCACTAGTGGTGGCAGCGGTCGCGATACTCCTAGTGTTGTGTTGCTTCGCGCTCCGGATGTGTAATTGCTACGCGTGTATCCAAGCTTGCATACTCCACTATCTTCCTCCTCCTCCACCACCGGCCGAAGGCCAGCCTCCCCCTCCACCGCCACCTCCATCTCTTACCGATGCTCCGCCGGCCCCCGGGCCGCCACCGCCACCACCACCACCACCACCTCCTCCAACCGTCATATGTTGTGCCCCTCAACAACCTCCTCCAATGCTAGCACGATGTTCACGTATGATATATATCTTTCTCCCTCCCTCCCTTTGGTAACATAAGTTATAACTTATAACTATGTGTATGTAAAATAACCCGACAATGGCCCCGCCCGCCCCGACCATCCTTCCCACTCATTCTCGCTTTCTCTGTTTCCATGGCCGAAATGTTTTTCATTGCAATCTTGGTATTTTGTATCTTTATTTAGGGCTTCTTGATTCCCATTTCTTGAGAGCATCCTAACACCTTATGAGATTCCTATAGGTTTGGTTTTTATATAGAACTTTGGGCTCTCTAGAGAACAAGTGGACAAACTATAAAAATGGTCTCGCACAACACATGATGGCCTCTCATGCGAACTTACAATTCTTCTCTCTTGAGGAGGGCATGGGTTCAAATCCTCCAAAACCTACTAGTTTCGTAGGTCATATTTGACCTTCGAGAGTAATAATAAAATCAATCTTGCTCATCTCTCATTGTGTATTTGTTGAAACATGAGAATACCAAAAAACCCCTTGTTGTCCCTCCAATAGTGAGGAATCTTATAAGAAGCTTAATCCTCTAATTTTTTGTGATACTATTTGATAAACAAGAAACTCCTATGAGAACAATGTGCCGAAGTAGCTAATTACTTGCTAGAATTGGCAAGTCAATTTTCTATTTGGCCTACAACATAGCTTTTGTGGTACTCCATGGAGACCATAAAAGCAAACACCCATTTCTCATACTCCAATCCGCATTTCCATTATTTCTACAATGCCCCTTGTCAACCCTTGAAATAGAGAAGAGGGGGATGGGGTTTTCATATAAATTGCTATAAATAACTCAAATAATTGTCGATCGGTGTTGACCCTAGTGAAATTAAAGGGAGATAATGGAAATTGTAAGGGCTTTTGACGAAGTAAAGAAAACCTCAATGGTATTTCAAGGGTTTCGCCTAAATGAAATTGTGCATAACATAGAAAAAAATACTTGGAATTCTAATTTTTGGATTCCACACTCTAGGTTTTTTATGGTTGATTTTTTCTAGTCAGGGGTCCCCCTTTTTGTGTTTTATTGTATGTCTTTCTTTGCAATGAAGTATGCATTATATTTATGATGTTTTTCTAACATCCTTTTCTTTTACTCTTCTTTTGTTGTCTAGCATATAATCCTAATTGCACCTGCAACCACCATTGCGATCCACCAACATCATGTTCGAATTATGCTTATTATGACTATTGTAATAGATATTGTTGATTGCCACTCCACATCATGTTAGTATCAAATCCATATCAAATCATTCCAAAACGCAAAGACAAACTACATTGATATTGTTATGGGTGCTCGAGAGTTCAAGCATTGTGTTATTCTTCATAACTTTCCTAATTTAATTGAAATCTTTGAGTTCATCCATAATACATTTATAGTGTATATGTGTCTTCCACATCTTAACAAAGTTGTAATTGAAATTATAGTCATTTTCTTGCTTTGAGATAGATATAACTTTTTAATGTCCATGGGAGAGCAATTGTGATCAATGAGATGGGACCTAGACTCAAACTTGGGTTCTCTTAATTTGATGGTTTTGACGTTATAGTTTGAAGAGAGAGAGAGAGAGAGAGAGAGAGAGAGAGAGAGAGAGAGAGAGAGAGGATTGTAGCTAGTTATGGGCCTCATTCGGTTTGGTTTCTTTGCCTCGAAACCAAATCGAATAAAACCAAACCATATATAGGAAACAAAACCAAATAGTTATGAATTCCTAAGCCATTTAAACCAAATCATTTAAGAAAAGGTAAACCAAAGCATTTAGGGAAAGGTTGAAACCAAACAGAACCATCTAATCACAAATTAAAATCTAACCACATAAGTCAAATTAATTAAAATATAAATAAATATAAATATATTAAATTCAATAAGCAAGTCAAATTAATTAAAAAGTTAAATAAAAAAAATACAATTTTTTTTTTAACTAAATTAATTAAATCAATTAAAAAATATTAAATAAACCATTTAACTAATAAACTATTAAAGAAATATAAAAAAAATTAACAAAAAACCAAACCACTTAAACCTATAAAGCGATAAACCCGAGTTTTTGAACCAAACTAAAATAAAACCAAACCGTTTAATAATAATTGAACCAAACCAAACCATTTAATTATCTTGGAACAATAAACTGTTAAACCATGGTTTACAGTTCAATTTGGTTCGGGTTTGTGCCAAAACCGGGCTCATAGCTAGTTGTAGCTCAATTGGTGAAGTTTTCCAATAGAGAGCAAAAGGTCATGGGTTCCATAGTGACATCTAGTAAATTAAGTGGTAAAAAACAAAGAGGTATATATGTTTGCCACTAGTTTAAGGTACTTACAACAAGGAGAGAAAGGGTGAGCCTAATAGTTGTAGCCTAGTTTGTGTAGAGAGAGGGAGAGAGAGATTATATTATCGTCTTTGGAGGTCAAATATGACCAATGAGACCAACAATATTACATTTCACGTGATATGTATGAAAGTGAGTAGCGACTCTCAATGTTCAAGAACCTTACCAATGAATGTTGCAATCGAGAGTGCACATTGTAGTTGTGAGAGAAATTCGTGCAAGGATTGGGCTCGATCAGAGAGATGTGGAGAGCATGGTCGAATATGATCAAAGGCAGAGCATTGTATCAAAATGTGATAATCAGACTCTCGAACTTGTTTAGGGTAAAGTGTGCATAGCCGGCCACTCTCGTCACTTGTGCCCCAACGCCCTGTCTCACATCGCAATGCATGTGAGGTAAGTCGCATGGAAGCAATGGTTCGAATGGAAAATAACCGGATGGCCTCTAACATGTATCCATGAGAGAGAGAGAGAGAGAGAGGGAGAGAGAGATGCTTAGATGAATGTAGCTCAGTTTGTAAGGTTGCCCAATGAAAACCAGTTGGTCATGGGTTCAACCCATGCATTCCATAGTGGCATCTATTGAAATAAGAGGTGCCTATGGAGTAAGAGAGAGAGATAAACAATTGCTCAGATGGATGTAACTCAGTTGGTAAGGTTGCCCAATGGAGACTAGGTGGTCATGGGTTCAACCCCTACATTCCATAGTGGCATTTAGTAGGGTAAGCTAATTACAATAAAAAAGAAAGAGAGAGAATATTGTTATAGCTCAATTGGTAAGTTTGTTTGAGGGAGACCAAAAGATGGGTAAATGTCCAGCCTTGCCTTGTCACTATTTTATAAAAAAATTCATAAATGCACTCAACCCGTGAATCGAGGGTCTTCCAGACCCTAAACTCTTTTCAAAAATCCTAGATGATCACGACCATCCTCTATTTTATATCTAAAGAAAAAAGAAAAGTAGAGAAATGAGAAAAAAGGAAACAATAAAGAAAAGTAAAAAAAGAACAGAGAGAAAACATTTCTTTTTGGGGGAGAATTTGAAATCTCTTTGTCTCTCTCTTTGATCGTAATTAGTTTACCCTAGTAGTAAGTTGTTACACTACAAGCACTACGTCCTAGGTTTGAAACCCAAATTTCTCATCTCTTTATTACTTCATACATAACTTGTCGTTCACTAGATGTTACTGTAGAATGTAGGGGGTTGAACCTATGACCCCTTGGGTCTCGATTGAGGAACCTTATCAACTAAGCTCCATCCATCTACACAACATTTCTTTCTTTCTTTCTCTCTCTCTCTTAAAATTTTTTCTTTATTGTAATGAACTTAACCTAGTGGTAAGTTGTTAACACTACTAGCACTTTATCTAGGGTTGGAAACCCACTTTTCTCACATCTATATTACTCCATTGGGAAACACAGGTGAAACTTGGAAAATGGATGGGGTGAACACGTGTGGGAAAAATGAAGGGAAATGATGAAAACGTGTCAAAGGGGCTAAAATAGGGCCACAGTCTTTGTAGATATATATATATATATATATATAGGTGAAAGCATGGGAGTGGAAACAATTAGCTATGTCCTTCACATAGCTAATTAGCTATGCAAAAAGCTACCAATGATAACTAGTCTTTTTTTCACCATAATTGAAAACATTAAAATGTTTTAATTATATAAATGAGCACCATAAATGTGCAACATAAACATGCACCATAAATGGAAATGTGCATCATAAACTATATACCAAATTCCTAGGTCCATTATGCATGATCCATTGCCACATCATGTTGGCCATCACTTTGTGACTATTCAAGCTTAGATTACTGCCATTGTTTGCTCCTATTAAGTTCACTCCTCCATTGCCGCTATTCTACACTCAGTTGCCGCTACTGTTCGGTTCTAGATTGTTGCCACTGTTCGATCCAACGGAGTTCACTCCTCCATTGCCACCATTCTACACTCAATTGCTGCCACTGTTTGATCCTAGATTGCTGCCACTATTCGATCCGATGGAGTTCACTCCTCCATTGTTGCCATTGTTCAGTCCTGGATTGCTACCATTGTTCGCTCCGACGGAGTTCACTCCTCCATTGTCACCATTGTACTCTTAGTTGCCGCCATTGTTCGGTCCTGGATTGTTGCCATTGTTCGATCTAACAGAGTTCACTCCTCCATTGTCACCATTGTACTCTCAATTGCTGCCATTGTTCGGTCTTGGATTGCAATAACTGTTCGCTCCAACTTGTAGCCATTGCATCTACATCTTCGTTTGTTGATTATGTTGTGTATTGTTGTGTACAATCTTGTTTATAATCTTCGTCTGTCAAGAACCAGTTTGCATGTGGTTTAGTAACTGGTTATGTGTCTATTTTTTGTTTCAATTTACTAATGAATATTTCAAATCAAATGGAAGGGGAAGGAGGGTGTTTACCAACAACCCTCATGGATCATCAGGATAGGGATGATGCTATGAGTACACAATAAGCAATACGAAAGTATTGGGCAGAAAAAAAAGGAAACATCATCAAATGTTAAAGGATAAGAAAGACACATTCACTAAAGGTAAGGATAGTATTGGTTGCGATGTAGGTCTGAATACCACTGAGAAAGGAAGCAATGAGACTACTATCATAGAGAGAAAGGTTGTAGACAATTTCAATGTTCAAACCAAGCACATCAACAATGAAGACGAGAAGGTAGTGCTTTATGGAATATTAAAGGATCCATCGATAAAGGAGTTAGTTGATTGTGATGGTCTTAATAGTCAATAATCTCCGCAATAGTTTTGTATCCATGAGCAAGTTAGAAGATGATATTGTCTTAAAAAGGTCTAGTCTAATGGTTGTTAAGCACTTGGAGCGCACCATGACCGGTAATGAAGAAGAGCGAATCAACAAGGACATAGTATGGCTAAAGGACCTACGAAGAGGGAATGGCAAGAGGAAAGAGGGCTAAGAGACATCCAAGTGTGAAAGGTCTATACCCTAAATGTAAATGCTATATAAACCACATGGTGGTGGCTTTGTAAGGGTTCTTCCATTTGTAAAGATCTCCCTATTGATTAAGAGCTAGAGCTTCCTCTCCTCATTCTTGTAACCTTTAAGCTTAAGAGAGATTAGTGAAGTGTTTAGTTAGAGAACACTAATCTCTCTTCCTTGTTGGTGCTAGACCTCTTAGCAAAGAGGGTTAATAACATATTCATTACTCTTATTTTCTATATTCATTACCCTATTGTCTATGAGAGCGAGCTTGAGAGAGTGAGAAGAAAGAAAGAAAGATGTATTAACGTCTTCTAAGGCCAAATTTGGCCCATGAGACAATTGGTTTACAACAATAGAGTATTTATCCAGTCATCATAACTAAAAATAAAATTAAGTAAAAAAATAGAACTTAAACTAAAAGAGTTCTAGTAGTGTACAATATGTAGTATACTCGAAAGTGACTATACACTAAGCCTAATTTTATTTCCACCCAAGCCTCTCGAAAAGAAGTGGGGGGTCAAAGGGTCTTGATGTGGGTTCCAATGTAGAGAGTGCCCTAGCCATGGCTTCTAGGCGGTGTAGCTCACGTTCCCTTATTTTCAATATTGCTTCCACATCACGTTGAGTTGTTTTGAAACCCGGCACCCGAGGACGTCTGGTTCTTCTCTGGTTTTCTGCCTCATCAATGGAAAGGCCGAGTGGTGCAAGTGTGTCGGCATTCGTTGTCTCCTCAGGTTCCTGAAAAACTGCATTTGTTACATGTTCGTGATCATTAGCAACATTATTGTCAACATTTTGTAATTTATTCTCTCTGTGTTGTTTTAGCTCTAGAATGTATTTGCCTAATTTCTTTATATCTAGAGTATCTAATAGTTTGGGGAGGGTGGGAGACGGACCAAGTATGTCTTGGTATTTTGCCCTTATCTTGGCATAGGTTGGACACTTGCATGTAAAGTGGTACTCATCCTCTATCTCTATGTGACATAACCTACATATCCTTTCCTCCCTAGGGACTCCACTAGTACGGCCATTTTCAATCTCAAGTTGGTGAGACGATATTCTAAGTTGTCCAATGGCAACCCTTAGTGCACGTGGTAAGAATACATCTAGATATTTTGGTCGTGTGATAAAACCTAACTCAGAGAAGTGCATGAAGTGTTTCTTATAGTACGACATTTTAGATGGGAGTGGCTCTAGTGGGATGATCCATTTACATCGAGTGTAAATTTGCCATATTTCTTGGCGTATTACTTTATTGCGGTTCTCATGAGAGATTAAGGTGTTATCACTCGTGTGGTTGTACCTAAGGGGAGGTAGGTTATTAATGTCTAGACCATTCGCAAGAAGCCAAGTCACCATCATGCCATACCATGAGCTAGTATAACCGGACTCATACAATGATCGAGAGGCCTTAAAGGCTTGATGAGATATTCGATCATGTGGTTGGCTATGTATCCTATCAATAAAGACTACAAGTTGAAAAAGTGCCTCTACTGGCATTGGGGGTAACGTGAACTCGGCCCTAATAATGTCATGTGGTACAGTCGATTTGCTTCGGAGTTGGCGTGATAGCATCATCACCAATGGACTCTCTAATTGCGTCCACATGAAGGATGGTAATCCTGGAGCCCAAACCGCTGATGCATACATGAGGGAGGGGGTCACTAATGAGTCAAAGAGCCACCCTTTAGTCCGTGGCTCTTGAAAGTGTGCTTGGTGGCATTGTCTCTCTAGGAGTGAGAGGGATGCATGTCCTCTCGTGAGTCTATCCTTCGCTGCCTGTGTCATCGAAAATTTACCTGAGCGGGCACTAAAAGTGACTCCGAGATATACGTACGATCCAACCACCTCGACTGGGCTATGGGAGATAGTTAGGTGACACTTAGCTCTAACTTGGGCCGATGTGTGGAAGATAAGGACTTTCGTTTTCCCTAGATTCACTACCAATCCTCGTTGTACACAAAAGTCATCTAAGGCATTGAGGTGCCTCTGTAGGTCGTGTTCGGATTCAGAGAGCAAAACTATGTCATCCGCATAGAGCAAGATACGAACCTGCGTATCCCCAAGGACCACTCCGGTGCCTCCCTCACGAGCAATAAAATCTGTGATCTCATCAATGTAGATCCCAAAAAGCGTCGGTGATAGGGGGCAACCTTGTTTTACACCAATAGTGCTAGTGAAATGATTGGATAGGCCACCTGGGCATCGGACACACCCGGACACTTGTTCATATAGTGCGTAGATGGCCCATACCATATCATCTGGTATCCTCAAGCTTTTAAGTCTATCAGACAACCGATCTCTAGGGACTGTGTCAAAGGCTTTGTGGAAGTCCACAAAACAACAATATAATCTCTTCTTGCGAGAGATATCGTGCTTAATCATCTATCAATTGTTAAGTGAGTGTGAGGCTCGGAGGTGTCCGGCACCATCTTCACCCGATTTGCCATCAAAAGGGTATACGCCGGTCCGAACTCTGCAAATGACATCGAGGAGTTAACTCCATCGATACATAGATCCTACACATCTATTTGGCGGCGTTGCCAGGGACCCCCTCCCTTCATGCCTAGAGAACCTAGAACGGCTAACCGAAACTCACCTTCTCGCATTCCAAGCACCCTTGGCAAAGAAAGCCAATAGAAACGCGTGGCACAACAACAAAGTAAGAGATAAAGATCTCATTGAAGGAGACATGGCTCTCAAATTCGCCTCTCAATGGCACAAAAAGAAGCCTAAATTATGTGGTGAAGGCCCATATGTGGTCTCAGAGATTACCAAGATAGGAGCATGTCACATATGCACGCTCGAGGGCCTCAACATCCCCAGATTTATCAATGGGAGCAAGCTCAAATGTTACTATGGACCCCTCACCCTCGAAGCTCTAGTCACGGCTCGACAACGAGAAGTGGAAGCCAAACTTAAGGCATCTGAGGGCCGAATGGTCTGACTCAAAACCGACCTTCTCAATACTCAAGCGAAATTGAAACGACAAGGGGACACCCACCCGGTACCCATGGCTAAGGCAGTCAACTCTAATGATGGGACAATGCAACTACCATGCTTCACCGACAGCATACCTTTAACGGCAGTAATCAACACAAGAGCATCACTAACTCTTTTCTCCTTCAAAACATGGGGACTTCTAGGTTGCCCAGACCTTGAAGTATGCAACGACAACTTCCGTGGCTTCGATGGTTCCACATCATGCTGCCTTGGAACCTTAGTGTGTAATATCAAGACATAATATAGCGACCACTCAATCCGTGTTCGGGTACTCCCACCCGAAGTGATGTACACACAGTGCCTCCTCGGTTTAGATTGGTGTCACATAAGCGAATGCCTCCTATCGCCAAGCAAGAACATTGTCTCATTCCAAATGGCAAATGGGGCGAGGTCCGAGAACCTCGTTGCAACAACACTCGAATCACGTCCCACTGAGCTCGATGAACCCCAAAGCACGAAACCGCCCAACCAAATAGAACGCCAACACCCACCGACCATCCATGACTAGAGCAACGCTAACATTAGAACAAAGACACCCATGCCACGCAAATAGGTGAACATCCACGTGGTTTTCGTTGAAGGACCACGCCGTGGAGAACGTGCTATTTCGCGAGTCAGAAAAGCACTCACAACTGCCCAAGGTTGGCACAAAGGCGCCACTAGCTTCTGGGTCCCGAAACGAAGCCGGCTCCCCACCCGTGATCGTACCACGACTACACAGAACACCCGACAATTCTGCACATCAGTCGAATACCCCGCCTAGGTTAAGGCCATAGAAATCGATAAGACTAAATAGCTAGGGGGTTGAACGCCCCATAAAAGAACTCCACAAGCCCCCCTCATCCCTTCGACAAAGACGTCACAGGTATGGGTCCTCAAAAATATACAAAGACCCTCGGACAACACTCGAACGACCCACCCCCCGCACCCACCGGTTCGAAGAGAGGTTCTCTACGAACCCCCTAACCCCGGTTTGAGGAGACTAACTCCTCGAACCCCTCCCAACCAGTTCGAGGAGAGCCTCCCTTCGAACCCCTACCCACCGGTTCGAGGAGAGGTTCTCCTCGAACCCCCTACCCCCGGTTCGAGGAGACTTACTCCTCAAACCTCTACCCACTTAACCCCTCCAAACCCCTCACCGGTTCGAGGAGACTAACCCCTCCAAACCCCCCATCCTACGAATAAATTGTTCATGTCATTAGGTCCATACAATATCGTGGTCGACAATTTAAAAAAATAAAAAAATAACTAAAAAAAGAAACAACCAAAAATAAAATGAAACATAAAACTAAACTAAAAATAAAAATTTAAAATAAATAAAATAAATAAAATTTAAAAAAATAAAAATAAAAAACAAAAAATCATAATAATAATAATAATAATAACAATTCGAGGTAGACAAGGGTCAAGACACACAAGATTTGGTACACTCCATTTAACTCTACTAACCTTTGTCTTGGTAGGTTATAATCGATGGCGTCCACCCAATTTACGAAGCTTCTCCACGCACACTACCCCGACGCTGGTTGTGGCTCCTTGGTACTTCAAGCCAAGTTCAACAACACCCACTGTCCATCCGAGCCTCACATTCTTCCTCGGGATTGGCCTTTGGGGTGTACTTCCCGAGCTGGTCATCCGGTTCCTCATAGGATACAACCCCGATATCGGCCACGTTCGCATGCACACCTTCGCGGATGCTACCCCTGTCGAATTCCAGTTCAACGTCGCCGACGTTTGCACTACGTTACATTTTTCGGTGGATGGCATCCCCTTCCGCACCACAAAAGCCCCCAATGTTGTCTCCAACATCATCCCTGCCGCCTACTCCGAGTATGTGGATGAGAAGGTTGGCGTTTCACCAAAATTCCCCCTCACCTCCACGATCATTGTAGCACCATCACCTAGATCGGTCATCGCCGCCACCGCCGCCATCAACCGTATCACTAGTGAGTTCCTCAAGTGGGCACACGACCCTCAATCGGTCTAGTGAGCCCACGAACTCGCCACCGACCAGCCCCGGACACCTAAAGCTCCCCTCCCACAGTGCACCCTGGAGTGTGCACTCATTAGGTTGGGGGGGATGTTAAGCACTTGGAGCGCACCACGACCAGTAATGAAGAAGAGCACATCAACAAGGACGTAGTATGGCTAAAGGACCTACGAAGAGGGAATGGCAAGAGGAAAGAGGGCTAAGAGACATCCAAATGTTAAAGGTCCATACCCTAAATGTAAATGCTATATAAACCACATGGTGGTGGCTTTGTAAGGGTTCTTCCATTTGTGAAGTTCTCCCTATTGATTAAGAGCTAGAGCTTCCTCTACTCCTTCTTTTAACCTTTAAGCTTAAGAGAGATTAGTGAAGTGTTTAGTTAGAGAACACTAATCTCTCTTCCTTGTTGGTGCTAGACCTCTTAGCAAAGAGGGTTAATAACATATTCATTACTTTTATTGTCTATATTCATTACCCTATTGTCTATGAGAGCGAGCTTGAGAGAGTGAGAGAGATATCGTGCTTAATCATCTATCAATTGTTAAGTGAGTGTGAGGCTCGGAGGTGTCCGGCACCATCTTCACCCGATTCGCCATCAAAAGGGTATACGCCGGTCCGAACTCTGCAAACAACATCAAGGAGTTAACTCCATCGATACATATCACCTCCTATCTCCAAAGTGAAGGCATTCAGGGAGAATTTTCGTGCTAACACACACCCCAACAAAATGGAGTCGCCGAAAGGAAGAATCGGCAAATACTCAAGGTAGCACATGCCATGATGCATGAGAAGCACATGTCGAACTTCTATTGGGCCAAAGCTACATCCACGACCCTCTATCTCATGAATCGAGGCACCACCAATGGAGTGCATGAGCTAACTCCATATGAGCTCCTTGTTGGAAGGAATCCAATCTTGTCACACCTCAAGGTGTTCGGAAGCATTGCGAATGTATGCATCCCGAACGAAAAATGACAGAAGCCCGACGCGAAGTCGGAGGAATGTATCCTAGTCGGAAGAAGGCATACAAGTGCTTTAACCCCTCGACCCGAGCGGTTCGGCTAAGTCGAGACGTAGTCTTCGACGAATCGGCATCTTGGTATAAGCCCGATTCAACTCTACTCGACTCGACTGAGGAAGAGTTGAACATCAACTCGGAGGACGATATTCGGCCAACTCCTCTACCACAGGACAATCCAAACCCACCTTAGCCTTCAAGCATTCCAAGTACGTCGCGGCTAAGTACGACCTTGGACAAAGAGGTAAGATGCCTGAATACGAAGTTGACCACCCCGACAATAGTAATTCGGATGTGTTGTTTCCCTCACTACACAGTGAGTTTGGTGTACCCATCATGCGGACACCCGGACTAAAGAAGGCACTGACATCAGTAAGCGAAAAACTTCGACGCTCTTCCAGAGAGAAGAATACCATCACTCGGCTCGGCTACAACGAGTATATGGCCCATCATTATGCCTTCGCGATGAAGGTAGCGGCCGAAGAAGAACCCGAGAGCTCTACAGAAGTGGCTCATGACCCACGATGGGTGAAAGCAGTCAACCCCAAGCCTTCATCATAGGCTTGAGGGGGAGGAACCGAAACTGCCACGAAAATACCTACGCCAAAAGCAGCACAAAAACCGATATCGAAAGCAAAACCAGATGTCAGACGCCTCACACTTGAGCTTAAGGGGGCGTGTTGAGATATCATGCTCAACTATAGTTAGTTAGTTAGTCAACCACGTAACTTAATAGTTACCTAGATAGAATCTGGTTAGAAGTGTTGACTATAACGCTTTAAATAGGACCTTCTACTTAAGTGGGATATTGTAGATCATTTAATATAGGACTTACACCCTTGTACCTATATTCTCCTCACACATGTGCACCCTTGCACATGAAATCTATATATATCTCATTGTAGGTATTTTTGTATTTCATGATGCTAATTTAATATAGAGTTAATCATCCCCCATCTTGTGTTGTTCATAAGTGTAATTTTCTCTCTCTCTTCCTCTCACACACATACACAAATATATCACTTAATCTTCCGCTTAGTTTAATCACATAATTAGGTACTAATTAACCCGTAGTTAATTACCTAATTCTTAATAGTTGCTAATTAGCATCAGAATATGATCATAGCTAACTAGCTACTAGAAATAGCTAACTAATGTGGTAATAGGTAATTAGTTACTCTTAATAGCTAATTAGCTATGAGCAATAGCTAATTAGTTAATCTTAATAATAAATTAACTACTTGTAATAGCTAATTAGCTACATTAAAATCGTAGTTAGGTACATGAGTGTATGATCATAGCTAATTAGCTACCACACTATATCTAACTAGCTACTAGGAATAGCTAATTAGCTACTAGTAACAGGTAATTAGCTACTCTTAATAGCTAATGAGCTATTGGAAATAGCTAATTAGATACTCTTAATAGTTGTTTCGCTACTCTTAATAGCTAATGAGCTATTGGAAATAGCTAATTAGATACTCTTAATAGTTGTTTAGCTACTTTTAATAGCTAATTAGCTACTCTCAATAGCTATTTAGCTACTGCTAATAACTAATTAGCTACATCAAAATAGCTAATTAGCTACACGAGTGTATGATCATAGCTAATTAGCTATCACACTATATCTAACTAGCTATTGGTAATAGCTAATTAGCTACTGGTAATAGCTAATTAGTTATTGGTAACATGTAATTAGCTACATCGAACTAGCTATTTAGCTACACGGTTGTATGATCATAGCTAATTAGCTACCACACTATATCTAACTAGCTACTAGGAATAGCTAATTAGCTATTGGTAAACAAGTAATTAGTTACTCTTAATAACTAATTAGCCACACAAGTATATGATCATAGCTAATTGGCTACCACACTATATCTAACTAGCTACTAGTAATAGCTAATTAGCTACTCTTAATAGCATCAACATACTCAATAGACTCCCTTTTTATTACATAGGTAGATTTATTTATTAGGTTTAAGCAAATGCATCCAAATATCAAAGTTGAACTACAAACATTTGAGTCTCTTAAGCCACACTTTGTGAAACGCTTAAATGATTGATACACATGTTGCATTTACCATATACAAATGGGTTTTCTCAAGGACTCTATTAATCTACTACGTCACCATAGCTCCTCCCTAGAGGATGTGGTCTACACTTATGAGTGCGCAATTTGTCGATCTAGCTTGCAACGGCACTGTAAATCATTAGAGCATGTTATCTCTTCCATGACTGGTCTTTTAGATTCAGTATTGTGTCTGAGAGAATCAGAGTCTATCTTCCACAGTTATAAATGTGTCATGGGTTTATTTCAAGATTGTGGATTTAGTAGATTTAGGTGGTGTCCAAAAGAGTTGAGTAGTGAAATATTAATCTTTGTCAAGTTATTTGAGTCTGTGGACACCAATTTCGAAGGAAAGTGTAAAAGAAAGGATCTAGTTAGGAAGTCGCTTAAATCAAGGGATTTGGTGTCTCTATTTGTAGTATCTCTAGGAAAGTTCATTAAACACAACTTCATTTATTTATGGCAGGCCCATTAATTTAAGACTTGCATATCTGATTTTCCAAATGATGTAGTAGTCTTAGTAGTAGATTTCGCAGAGAATTATACTTTCAAGTAGTAGAATGAAATTCAATCCATGCATTGGTGTTCAGTGTAAGTAACCATTTTTGTGCACATAACATATTTTCGAGTTTCAGGTGATGTTAAGAAAGTAATTCATTTTTTTATTTAGGATGATAAGAAGCATGATACCTTGTTTGTCCAACATTGTTTTAAGTTACATTGGCATTGGTTATTACGTCAACATTTGGAGTTGGCTCAACGTTGGGTCTGGTTTGACGGAGCTACATCACAATTTAAGGTTAGACGTCCATTTTATTTTGTTGGGAGGTATCCTTCTGTAACAAGTTTGGAGATGACATGGAATTTTTTTGGGTCCAACCATGGTAAAGGTGAACATGATGGAGCAGGTGTAGTGGGCACTTACCCATGAACAACTAAAGGTAGATGGTGTGCATATGAATTGTGCAACACATGTAGTCGAATTTTTAAGAGCTAATATGTCAACGAGTGCAACTGGTGTTTATCCCTCGTAGGTCTGAGATATCAAACACGTATTTTGGGAAGTGAAGATAGATTAGAATTAGAATTAGAATTTTTATTGTCCATAAATATGAAGTAAATAGGGAGAAGACATGGGAGTGCCAAGGAATTCCCAAATTGTGATCTCTCCATGTTGTTCGGGGTTATTCTAGGTTGGATGGTCATTGTATTGCGATTAGAGATTAACTTGTTTTTGCTTCCATTGTGTGCAGGGAAATTGGAGGTATTGTTTAAACAAAGCATATATTCAAAATTGGGAGTGTTATACATTGAATGATAAGGAAGCGTTGGATGGAGAAACAAAAAACAATGTTGACTTCACATATTAGGGCCGTGCAGATACTCTAAGTGATGTCATAAACGTTCGGGATAATTTTGATGTAAATGCAGAAGAAGATAATTCAGAGGGTGTTGATTTCTATATATTTAAGTGCACAGTTTGTAAACAATGCGCAATGCAGAATATTGTAGATGCTTGGGGAAATTTTGTATCTGCTGGGACATTCTACATCGAAGGTATTTTTTATGCAAGACTAGATTCAGATTACGATTATGTGTATAGGCTTTTAGAAGACAAACCAGCAGCGTACATGTACTCCCATTTGGTCAAGTGCATCAACGTCCCAATGTCGTAATATAATAGCTGCTCAAATTTATACACAATTAGTGCTATTGTGTATGAATGTATTTACAACAGTATGCCATGGAATTTGTAGAGCATACCAGTTTTCTTGTAAACTGGACAAAGTAGTTGTATTGCAAAAACACAGTTTAATAAAATCGTTTGGGAGTCTTCTTTCTGTTCTTGTTTCTTAATAAAATAGTGTTTGTTAATGTGTACATTGATTGTCAGTTTTACTTATTGCAACTTTCAGTTTTAGTGTCTGTTCAATGTGCATAATGACGATTATACTATCTGGAATACATTTTGGCAATGGTTTGTTTACTCTCAAGTGAACCATGTACAAGTTCAAACAGTTTGCCATTCTGAGAACAACCAACAACATGAAATCAGAAATCAATGACCTGTTTTAAAATTTACGCAATAGATAAATTACTCAAAACAAGCTATTTAATTCTTCATTGATTAATCCCGTCATCAAATTACATATTTATAATACACCATTGGCAATGTCTACAAAGCGCCTATAAGCAACTAAGCTCTTGTTGGTCAGTGGAACTTCTCTACATATGTGATCTGCATACTGAGCTCAGTATGGTGTCCATAACCATGTAGTGAGTTGGTAGCTCAATGTTTTCACCAAGTAGTTATCAAGAATTTCCTCGGGTACAATGAGACAGCATCTGCGAAGGTTGTAGTAATGCCGGAAATGTTCTGTATCCACAATCAATGTATTGTCGGCATTATATTCGAGCCAGGTATGCGAAAAATCAGAAAGTCTTTTGAATCTTGCAATATATTGTGGCTCACATCTTTCTCATGTCCACTGACCCTTGAAATGTTGTCACCACTTGGGAAGAATCTTTCTACACACTTCCACACATCTTAACGAGGTTTTTCACTCCAAATAAACTGTAAAAGAATACGTGCGGAAGCTTAACAGACACCATCGGGTAACAACCGATAAAAGACACGAGACAAGGAAAATAAGGAAGGTTTAATGGAAAGCTTAATCAACACAGAGTGCGCAAGAGAGACAGAGAGAGCAGAACACAGAAAAATCTATTCCAAAATAATACTCTACAAACCTGTACATAGGTTGTGCTCAAAGAGCATTTTTATACAAGTCCATACGGACTGACAGAAGTACTGACTCATACTTCAATGCTCATCAATGAGTCCCTACACTAACTCCCAAAATATATTCCTCCACGGAATATCCATCCAACGGCCTCCCGGTTTACGCACTGCTACGGCCTCTTGTTGTGCACCCGGTTTACGCACCCAGATTACGCACCAGATTACGCACCCAATGTTGAGCTTGTATCTCAACACTCCCCCTCAAGCTCAACTTGAGGTTCCGCCTGCTCTTCCGGATCTTCGGTCCGACTTCTCTTGGCTTCACGCCTCGCTCGTGCTCCTCGGCCCGTTCAATTCCGCACGCCTCGACCTTTTCGTGCGGCTTGTCTGCTCGTGCGGCCATTCTCAGCTCCCTTGATGTCGCGGTGTTGGCGTCTCTTCTACTACCCTTTCCTCCGCTTGGCCTTCAGTTGATTCGGTGTCTCTGAATCGAACATTCGAACTGAATCAGCTGTCTCCGATTCGTTTTCTGTCTTCAAGCCCTTAACCACATCACACCATGTCTTGGTCTTGGCCATCTCACCCTTCTTGGCTTCATCTCCCCCTTGTTCGGTTGACTCCGGCTCTTCCTTTCGATTGCAGCCCTTATTTCTGCCTTCGGCTTCTTCAGTCGACCCGAAATCGAATTCTTCATCCAACTCAGCCTCGCTGACACAACCGCTCCATTCATGCTCCCTTTCCTTGTCTTTTCTCCCCCCTCAAGTTCGACACGTCGAGGCGCCACAATCCAAGTGCACATGAGAATTGCCACAACTTGTCGAGGCCAAGGGGCTTGGTGAAGATGTCAGCATTTTGCCGATCCGTCGAAACATACACTAGTTCGACTTCACCAGAGAGGACACGCTCGCGGACAAAAAGGTAGCGCACCTCAATGTGCTTGGTCTAGGCATGGAAGAAGGGGTTTTTCACAAGTTGGATGTTGCTGAGGTTGTTGCAGTAGATGGTCGTCGAAGCGAACACCTCCACCTGTAGATCCTTGAGTAGCCTCTTGAGCCAAATGGCTTCGCATGTTGCGACAACCGTTCCTCGACACCCAGCCTCTGTGCTCAACAGTGCCACGGACATAGCACAATCTCCTTTGCACGCACTAAAGGTGTTCGGCTGTGGGCTACGACATAAATTGACTAACTACGCCGACCGGGTAACTGAGATCCGACCGAGTGATCGTCAAATAAATTAGGCTTCCGAAAATCTAGCTAATCAATGTCTCACCTATATCATCAACAGTTGCTGGGAGTCGGCAATTGCATTATCAATTTCCATGCTCCAGAATCTTGCCATCTTTTGTTGCAAGCTCCCCATCTTTCGGCATCGTTCTATCGACGCCTCACCTGCACTAGCCCAAGCTACCTTGTACATTTCAAGGTCCGTTGCTTCCTTCGTTGTTTTGCAATACTCGTATGCAAAAGCTCTAGCGAATGCATCAAACAACTCGATGTGGACCGGGATCTCTTGATGAACTTTCTGGTGGAGCCGCATGCAGTCGTCATACAGCTCCAGTTGTACATGCTTCAGCTTCACCATGCCCTTCATTCTGGGCACTTTATAAACTGACAACCAGTCTACATCACTAATCAATTTATTTGTTAGAACAGCAGGGTTAATGCCCTCTAGTGACAGACCATATATGTTGTTAAAGTTCTCCTTTGTCTTGCAAAACTTTGCAAAGTTTAGCACTCTAGGATATGGAGGAACGAGCCACCTAAAATAAAAAATCAATACATGTTACCTCTGCTCTACTAGGACATGTGTATTTAGAATCATAATTGGTAGGGAAGAATAAAAAATAAAAAATCAGGCACATGCATCAAAATCCTAAATCAAGTTTAGGGGAAGTTTGTAGACACACACAGCCATTGAAATAAAAAATGTGAATTGGTGCAAAATTTCAACCCTAAATCTGAAATTTTCAACTGTAATAAAAAATCAACTGTTTAAAAAAATAAAAAACCTTAATAAGAAACCCTAATCAGAAATCAACTGCTTAAAGTAATCAAAAACTCTAATATGAAATATGTATTAAATCAACCCTAATCAGATTTTTTGTCAATTAGAAACACACCTGCTGCAACACCCCAATCTTCGAGACATCCTTGTCTGGGACTCCAACGACTTCACCCTAATCGTTTTTTATAAAAAATGAATAGGCAAGACACTTACAATTATCAAAAAGGAAAAAATTAACAATAATTTAATGCATGTAATGTGTAACTGATACATACCTGGACGAGGATCGAAATGGTGGTGTGTTGGTGATTTGAAGGTGCAATCTCGATATCAGAGTTTGTGTGCCACTATGGGAGTTTCGTCTGCTTGACTTGGTACACACACTCTCCCATGGAGGCCTACCTAGTACTACAAAGCCTTGCCCTTTCCTGGCCGAAAACCCCACCCATGATTTCCATGCCGAGCCTACCTAAATAAGAGTACGTGACCTTCGTGCTCAGAGTACTCCATCTGTTTCGATCTTGAACTCAAACTCAGGATTAGCTGGACTTTAATGACATTCAAGTCGAGTTTAGATGAGGGAACTATTCCCCAGGTTCCACTACGTTAGAAACCAAAGTTCAAAATTTTGAGTATTCCCATAAATGACCTATTCACCATAATAAATGACATGTAATAAAGCAAACTTTTGAGTAATAAAGCAAAAACATTTCATGAATGATCCAAGTATGATTTCCCCATGAAAAATTAGTTAAACAAATAGCTAAATAGCTATGGCCATTTTATCAACTAATTAATTATAATAGTGTTTCCATTGCCATGCTTTTACCCATATGTAAATAAATTTATAATAAGGAAAAGTGAATGGCCTAGTGGTTAGTAGGGCCTGTCATAAGTAGGGCCTCAATGACATATTGGTTATGTGTACTACCGTAAGTAGGGCCTCTACCTAGAAGCCATTCGATAGTCCAAAGTGTTGGAGCATAGCTACAATTCGTTCCTGAATTGTCTGATTCATCCTTTCGGCAAATTCTGTTTTGCTCCGGACTATGGGTGGGGTGTTGTATATTCACTTCAGATGTTGCACTACCAACAAAATCTGACAAATTCTTTAGACTTAAACTCTCCATCGTTGTCAGTTTGAAGGCATTTCAACTTTCGGCCGAACAAGTTCTCTACCATGGCGAGCCATTGGGAAAAGATTGAGAACACTCGATCTTTGGTTCTGATAGGGTATGTCCACACCTTTCGATTTGAATCGTCGATGAAGTTGACGAAGTAGGAGGCTCCACCAAGTGGCTGAAGTGGCATTGGGCCATAGACGTCTAAATGGACCAAATCGAGCAGACTCGATTCTGTTGGTGTTGTCGTGGGGTGTGAAGCGGCTGTCCGTTTGCCACATGGGCAATGCTCACAAAATTGACTATCCATAAAGGAGTGTTTGGGGATGTATTCAGCTCTACATAAATGCGTGATGTTGGCCTTGCTAAGGTGTTTGAGTCATCCTGCCATAACGATGACAGGGGGAATATCGACTAGAAACAAGTCACCCTCTCTGAGTGGGTCATATAGTGGGTACAGGGAATGTACTTTCAAACCTTGAGCAAGTAGGAGATTACCTCTATGGAGTGTCCACCCTCCTTATGAGAAGCGGGCACGGATTCCTTCTCCATCGAGTTGTCCAGCCGAGATCAACGGACATTATGTAGTACCAATGTGGAGTCACCCGGAAGGTTAAGCACTATTGTGCCGATTCTGATTATAGCACAATGCTGTGAATTTCCGACTCGAACTAAGGCGGAATGTTGGGTTGAATATTGTTGAAATTGGGATCGATGAGGAGTCACGTGGTAGGATGTACCCGAATCCAAGAGCCATGTGCTCGATTTCTCAGTCTTAAGCAGAACTTCTGATTAAACTGAGTGTTCTATGAACAAAATATTTGGGTCCACTGTCAGTACTTCGGCTGAAGAGCCGATGTAGTTGACCTCCTCATGTCGGCCACCCTTTTTATTAGCTCGCTGAGCTTTATCATTCTTGTCTTTGTGGGCACAACAATCGACCATGATATGTCTAGGTTTCTTGTAATAGTTGCAAGTTCGATTATCCCTGGACTTGCTCTGGCTTCGTTAATTTGTCAGCGGTCAGAAAGAACTTCTCCCTCAATTGTTCAGTCGGTCGGCCAAACTTTGTACTATGTAGGCGTCGCTGGCAAATCCTTTGCAAACGATTTCCTCAAAGCTACTTCAGTTAAGATTGAGCTTGTGACTTCGGAGTACTTTACTGCAGCAATTGACACATTGCACACAGTTGTGACGAAAGTTTCCCATGAAGCGGGAACTACTCATTAGCAACATCCTTTTAATTCGTCTTCAATTGTCATCCCCTGAGCCGAAATTTCGGAGCAACATCGCAACCGAATGGTGGCACAGACAATTCTGTTTAACTTCGACCATTTCATTCGACTTGTATCCTTCTGGAGCATTTTCAGTCTCGATTGGTCGATCTGACCCTTGACTATCAGATAGTCTTGCATCTGCACCTTCCAGAAGTAGAAGCTCGATCCGTCGAACTTCCTTAGACTCATCTCTGATGAGTTAGATGTTGATGTCATTTGTGTCAACTAGTAAGCGTTGTTTTGAGCTAGTTATGAATGGTAGGAGGGTGCAACTAGTTGGCTCACCTGAATTTGTTCTAACTAAATTTGAACACGAGCTGAATCAGCTTCAACTATCGGCGGGTTGAGTTCGGAGTGACTATAGCCAATCAGCGTAGCCAAATTGGGCCTGAATTAGCCGATTGATTAATCAATTGGATTTGGAATGGTAGTTGGGTACTAAACTTTCTCGAAATAGCTATGGTGAGTGGAGGGACAGAGCCGACTGGTCTTCCCGAATATCACCTACCTGAATTGAGCACAGTTAACTGCCATTCCTATTCCGATTGTCAATTTAAAAGTGTCAATCACATATTATGTGCCATTTTCAAGGCCGATCCTTCTTCGGATGACTTCAACGATGAGAGGGACAGATTCAACTAGGCTTCCCGAATATTTTCTAGCCGAATGAAGCACGGATGGGGTTGTTCCTGGGATCAAATCAGCTTTGGGTAGTTGTGACAAGCAGGTGGGCAATGCCGAATGTTCTGACTAATTACTATTTAACTTGGTGAAGCATGATTTATAGTCTGATCCATGGAGAGACCTTACTTTGAGTGGCTACAATCATGAGAGTGAAGTATAGCCGGATGGCCTGCTTCAGGAATGGTTTAACTCAGTGAAGTGCCAATTTTCCAAGTATTTCTTCTCAAGAAGAATGATCTTGTTGAAGTTGCAAGACGGGAGATTTCAGACCGACTAGAATCTCAGAGTTTGTTCTATCAAACAAAATCAGCCAGAAGACCTTCAAGAGATACCAAAGAGGAAGTATTGACGAGGACAATGTTAGGAATATGTCCCTCCTATGGTAAGAGCCGACTGGTCGGACACAAAGAGCCGATAGTCGAAGACGAGGAATAGTCGACTTGTCGGGCCGAGAACTGACAATCGATGTCATAGAGAGTCGACAAGAAGAGTCAACTGCAGACGATCCAAGTCGAAGACAAGACCGACTAGTCGAACCAACTCAACAGTTGACACTAGAGTTGGATGATCGAATCGACTAGTCGATTAGTCGGCTAATCAACTATTATTATTAGTATAATAATAGAAGTGAGAGTAGTAGGAACTACATTTGTAAATAACACATAAGGTGTATAAGTATAAATACACTTAGGGAAAACTTTAGATGAGAATAGAGTAATATAGAATATAGTGAAGTGTTGTAGAGAAGTGGTGTGGGGTTAGACTGAGAGTGACTAAGAGAACAACGCCATAGTTGTCTGAGCTTTGACGCCAAGAGCCTTGTGTGGCTTATACACTCGGTGTTGAGAGAGTGTTTGTTGTATATTGTCTTTGTTGCATTCCCCATTGTATAGTGGATCTCTGTTCCCATGGTTTTTTTTGTTTAAGGTTTCCACGTTAAACACTGTGTACTATGCATTTGTTGTTTTCTATTTTCCCCATACTTGTGTATTTCCTAGTTAGTCTTTCTTGCGAATCATAGGGATAGAATCCCAATAGACAAGAAGATGGTCGACTGTAGAATCAAAAGAACCAAGCATTGATACTAGATGTTGGAAGCGGTCGTCAAGATGCAAAACAAAACCAACACTTCTGCTGTGAAGAACTTTGATTGATGATAACAAGGTCATGAAGAACAAAGTTACAA
Source organism: Azolla caroliniana (assembly GCF_043228905.1). Lineage (NCBI taxonomy): Eukaryota > Viridiplantae > Streptophyta > Polypodiopsida > Salviniales > Salviniaceae > Azolla > Azolla caroliniana. Next base: position 1,306,277 of record NW_028230446.1, read on the forward strand.
GAATCGGTGGAGGCTACAGTAGCAAGAAGCAAGATCAAGGGAGCAAGTGCAAAGAGAGAAGGCAAGAGCTAGGCATAAGACAATGTAATTGTATTATTACTCTTAAAGTTAAAACGGCAACAACAACATCAACAAAACGAAAGACTAGGTTACAAGAGTAAGTTTAAATACCAACCAACTTAGGGCAATTTCCCTTTGCACTATTTACATAAATTTCCTAGACCTAGTGTATCCAAATGGGACAATGTGAATACGTCCATTATGTATCCGTATTTGACATGGGGCAACTGCTTTGTTCAACAGGTTGTATTTGCATTGTTTGATGGGATGTGCATGGGAATGGAAGATCGGGCAATGCATCCTCATTGTGCATTCCACTGCTGAATGGCTAGGATTCAGGCAAGTTGTGCATTGGATGAATTGTCTAAACCGAATCTCGTTGTCCTTTGGTAGGGCACAACGTAGTGATGCCATCCATAAGTTGTAGTTGGTCTAGGTGTTGTCCATTATGAGTACTCGGTCGATGACCTACTCAAGCGACCTTTCCAAGAAATACAAGACAACCAGGTGTTGAATACGGGTGTATAATGGCCCTATTCACACTATTCCTTTGAACAAACTAGGTTTACGACAATTTTGTAATTATGTCAAAGGGAAATTGCCCTAGCCCAGTTAGTATCTTTAATTGGCTTTGTAACCTAGCTCATAAGGAGTTGTTGAGATACAAGCTCAACATTGGGGACGTAAATCAATGCGTAAAACGGGAGGCCGTTGGATAGATACTCCGTGGAGGAATATATTTTTGGGAATTAGTGTAGGGGCTCATTGATGAGCATTGAAGTACGAATCAGTACTTTTGTCAGTCCATATGGACTTGTATAAAAGTGCTCTCTGAGCACATCCTATATACAGAGTTTTAGAGTATTGTTTTGGAATAGAATTTTCTGTGTGTTTTGCTCTCTTTGTCTCTCCCACGTACGCTGTGTTGATTAAGCTTTCCATTAAACCTTCCTCATCTTCCTTGTATTTTTTCTATAGTTATCTGGTTGTGTATGTTAAGCTTCTGCATGTATTCTTTTACTTGGTATCAGAGCGCAAGGGTTGAGATCCTCTACTGCCAATATTAGAGACATGTACTAAAGTAAGCATTCGATAAGGACAGATCTAGGTAGATAGAAAGAAAGGAGAGAGAAAAAGAAGGGTGCCGATCCACCCGACCACCCCCGAGCGAAGGGATCGAGACGGACTCGAGCCTCGATCGGCGTCCCATACCACCGTTGTGGTGTCGAGTCGTACCTAGTGCTGGCGCGCTCGCTACAAGAGTTGACCCACCACAAGACAGAGTCTCGACGTAGTCAACAAGATCCTCAAATGAGGGTAGCTAGGCCTCTTATTTATAGCGATACCCAAGGCGCCCAAGCAAGTTCACACTTGGCCTAATGGGTTGTCTCAATCCCGAGGATTAAAAGTAATCCTCCCCTTCTTTACACTCTCGTTTAACCCTCACACTTATCCATGTGTATAGAATACTACGGTAAAATCTCACCACGGGATATTATATGGTCATGCCCGTAACATACTCCCCTCCCCCTCTTTAAAACATTGCACTCTTGCGATGGAAAGTTAGGGAAGTTAGTTCTGAGAATACTCTCGTGTTCCCATGTGGCATCTTTTATTGATTTATCCATCCATTTTATTTTAAATTCTCTCATTTCTTTAGTACATAATTTTTTTGTTTTAACATCGAGAATTCTTTCTGGTACATGTGGTTTAGAAGATACATCTTCAGAAGTAACCAGAGTTTCAGTTGTAAATGTATTGTCACCAGAACCTAGAAGTTCTTTTAGACGACTCACAAGAAAAACTAGATGAATTCCAACACCATCGGGAAGAGCGAGACGATAGGCAGATGACCCAATCCGTTTGAGGATTGTAAAAGGTCCACAAAACCGTGGGGCTAACTTAGCGCACTTACGCGTAGACAATGTCTTAGAATTGTGAGATACACGTAAAATTACCTTCTGTCCAAGGTTGAATACACGAGGTTGCCTATGATGATCGGCATAAAAACGCGCTCTATCTTGAGCTGTTTTTATATTATCTCGTGCAATATGCAACATATCTTGCATATCCCGAAGAAAGTTTTGCGTACTTCGCAACTCATCATGATGTATATTAACATCAATCGGGGCTCGTGGCTGAAAACCATACATCAACACAAAAGGACTATATCCTGTCGACGTATGCTTGAACCTGTCATAAGCAAACTCCAATATTGGAAAATAATGTTCCCATTTTGTTGGTTTTGCAACAACATATGCTCAAAGCATGTCCTCAAAAATTTAATTTACTCGATCTATTTGTCCATCGGATTGAGGATGATCCGTGGAGCTCATGCTCAACGTTGTCGTGCCTTTCGGCTCCGGATCGTTGCGTGAGTCGGGTGGGAACCGCTGGGGTTTTGGACTAGGAAGAGGAGAGTTTTAAGGCTAATAAGAATATAAATATGTTGTAAGAAAGAGTTATAGCAAACTCGTGAATCCCACGAGTGTATTGTATTAGATTAATCAATATGAATATAAGAATATAAACTTCGGTTGAAAGAGAATGATATAGAATTCTCGTGAATCCCACGAGTATAGTTTATTAATTGGTGTTTTTTAGAAACATATCCAGTTTCCAAATATTTCACACGCCTATTACATTGTGCTCCCCATCCTTATGTAGTGATGGGAGAGACTAAGCATAACTACATGCTTTTTCTAATATGTTCATGCACACTAAATATACATGTGATGCTTTTCTAATCCTTGCTTTTATTTGCTAAATATAGTGCTCATGCACGCTAGATGTGCATGAGTCACTTTTTAGTTGCTTGCGTTTTTCTATAAAATATTCACGCACTCTAAAAATGCACGATTTACCTTTTAATAAAGGTAGGTGCAAATAAAGCACTTATAGTTATTAAATCTATTTATAAAACACTAAAGATAAGGTAGCATAATGGTAAAGTTGAGGTTTGGCTACGTGGAGGTACAAGGTTCAAATCTTGCCCTATGCATGTGATAAATATCTTGATATTCTTATTTTATTTATTGGTGATAAATATCTTAATATTCTTATTTTATTTATTTATATGTAATTAAATCGGTTATATTATTTTTACTTTTTCACGTAGTGTACGAAATACACTACGACACTCGCCCCCTCCGAACCCGCACATCCTCCGGTATGTGCCGAAGTTGCCGATGCTCGTTGTCTCCCCTTCATCCTCCGTTTGTCCCGCTATGTCCACTTTGTCTCTCCATTTTGAGTAGACCCATTCTTTCCACCCGAACCATTGTTGCCATCCGATCCACCATATTCTTTGTTCATTCGTGGTAGTGTCTTTTACTGGGCTCTTTCTTGTCTTCATCAACCTTGACTTTTTTCCGGATCGCTCTCGTCCGATCAACTTTCGGTTTGATCGGCTTCCGATCGGATTCGTATTCGGCCGAATCGGAATCGGTTGTTCGGTTTTGATTGAGTCGGTCTCCTTCCGCCCCGGTTTCGATCTATCGGTTTCGGTTTCGGTTGGCTTTCTTTTCCTCGTTTTCACCAGCCTCGACCGGTCCAACCTCCGGTTGAGTCGAATTAGCTTCTTTTCGGATCGGTCTCGTCCGATCGGCTTTCGGCTAGGTCGGCTTCCATCCATATTCGCGTTCGGCCAAGTCAGACTCGGTCGATCGGTTTTGACCGAGTCGACCCCTTTTCGGGTCGGCTTTCTTTCGGGTCGTCTTTCGGCCGAATCCTCATTCGCCCGGTTCGGCTTTCGTTTGTGTCGTCTTTCGGCCGAATTCTCTTCCTTTCGGTTCGGCTTTCTTTCGGGTCGACTTTCGGTCGAATCCTCTTTTACCCGGTTCGGCTTTCTTTCGGATCGGAATCCCGTCCGGATCACCTTCCATCCTAACTGGCTTCCGACTTTACCTTTCTTGCCGCCACCTCCCGTCTCTCCGGTCTCACGTTGCTTCTCAGACACAACCGCCGAAGTCTCTAGGATTAGTGGGTAGGAATCCTCGGTATTATCATCCTCCGTTGTTTCACCCATAGCCATATTCTCGGCTATCTCTCCGTCATACGCATCAGCTTCAACCTTTGATTTCTTTCCGCCACCTTCCGTCTCTTCGGTCTCACGTTGCCTTTCGAACGCAACCGCCGGAGTCTCTGGAATTAGTGGTGGGGAAGTCTCGATATGGCCATCCGTCGTTGATTCGTCCATAGCCACCTTCAATTCGATGTCATCTTTCGTGGTAACCTCCTCAATCAAGTCCTCTTTGCTCTCTTTCACTGCATCAATTATGCAAACATCAATTATGCTTACCCCTTTTTCACCCGATGTTTCGGACACTTGTATTCCGAAATCTTCTTCTACACTTGGGTTATCGGCCTTATCCTTTGTCGTTGTTCTTTCGCAAGACAAGAGGGTAGCTTGTTTTACACCCTCTTCCGTCGGACCATCATGTTGTATTTCGGCCTTCATATCGGCTCCATCGTTTGTCTTCAATCGACCATCCTTCATCGGCCATGTCGTTGACAAGATTCTCATCTTCCTCTCATCATGTCTCCGGCATACCCTTTGGACTTCGGCCCAATCTTCGGTAAGACCATTCGTACCTTCATCGTCTTCGAGTTCGATCCCGATGTCCATCCTTTCTTTTCGATCGATCGATTTTACGAACATTAGGACTTTATCTTCTCCCACCAATCGTTGTTCCCGCTCCGAGAGTCGAGCAAAACGATGCTCGAACTCTAGGAATGCTTGTGTTGCACTTCGGTGGGTCTTCTCCGATGCCACCCATTCGTCAAACTTGCGTCGATCTCGTCCCTTCGATCTCTCATAGTCATATGCCTCTCGTAAAGCTTCTTCAAAGGACCCCCATGTTGGATTTTGTTGCCGTATCTTGTAGATTCTTTCTTGTAACTCATCCGTGGCTACCCGACTGAAGGATATCACTTGCAATCCTTCCGATATCCCACATCGCATCATCTCCCCTTTGTAGTCACGTAGATAGCGTGACACATCATTTCCGTTGAATTCCCCATTTCGTCGCACAAGCCGCTCTACTGCCGCCTTCATCTCCGTCATCGCGCGTTGTTCTTGTTGCATCCGCTCAATCATCATCATCACCATATTCATCGCTTCTTGTTGATTCTCCATCTCCTTACCACCCCTCTTCACGTCGGGTTCACCAACTGTGTCGTGCCTTTCGGCTCCGGATCGTTGCGTGAGTCGGGTGGGAACCGCTGGGGTTTTGGACTAGGAAGAGGAGAGTTTTAAGGCTAATAAGAATATAAATATGTTGTAAGAAAGAGTTATAGCAAACTCGTGAATCCCACGAGTGTATTGTATTAGATTAATCAATATGAATATAAGAATATAAACTTCGGTTGAAAGAGAATGATATAGAATTCTCGTGAATCCCACGAGTATAGTTTATTAATTGGTGTTTTTTAGAAACATATCCAGTTTCCAAATATTTCACACGCCTATTACATTGTGCTCCCCATCCTTATGTAGTGATGGGAGAGACTAAGCATAACTACATGCTTTTTCTAATATGTTCATGCACACTAAATATGCATGTGATGCTTTTCTAATCCTTGCTTTTATTTGCTAAATATAGTGCTCATGCACGCTAGATGTGCATGAGTCACTTTTTAGTTGCTTGCGTTTTTCTATAAAATATTCACGCACTCTAAAAATGCACGATTTACCTTTTAATAAAGGTAGGTGCAAATAAAGCACTTATAGTTATTAAATCTATTTATAAAACACTAAAGATAAGGTAGCATAATGGTAAAGTTGAGGTTTGGCTACGTGGAGGTACAAGGTTCAAATCTTGCCCTATGCACGTGATAAATATCTTGATATTCTTATTTTATTTATTGGTGATAAATATCTTAATATTCTTATTTTATTTATTTATATGTAATTAAATCGGTTATATTATTTTTACTTTTTCACGTAGTGTACGAAATACACTACGACAACGTAGTTTGTAACTTCTTAAAGACTTGCGTCCAGAAGTCACTAGTAAATTTTGGATCTCAATCACTCACGATATCCATCGGTAACCCATAAAAACGAAATAACTCGTCAACGAATTGGTAAACCAATTCAGGAGTTGTTACCGTGGTTTTAGTAGCAATAAATCTGGCCATTTTAGTTAGTCTATCAACCATAACCCAGATGGCATCATGGCCTTTTTGGGTGCGAGGAAGGCTAACAATAAAATCCATGGATATACTTTCCCACTTATTGTTCGGAATGTCCAAGGGATGTAAAAGTCATGCGGCTTTAAGTCGCTCGGCTTTGTTAACTTGACATTGGTGACATTTAGTCACATAGCTATTTATGTCAGGGCGCATCTTAGGCCAATAAAATTGAGTGGAGATGAGAACGAGTGCACAATGTATTCTAGGGTGCCCTGCTAAGGGTGCATCATGGCATTCAAAAATAATTCTCTTTTTGACCTCAGGCAAATCTGGAACACAAACCTTCCCATTACGGTAGAGCAGACCGTTAGCAATGTGGAAGTATTCCTTCGAGGATGTGGTGGTGTCTGTTCCAGACTCAACTCTTGCCCAGTATTTTGCAAAATAATTGTCATATGGATACTTTCCTTGAAGGTGATCATAAAGATCTGATGTTATTTCAGTGAAGCTAAGCATGTTAACTTCACAGATGCGACTTAGTGCATCAGCGACAGTATTCATGGAACCTTTACGATATCGTATGCAAAAATCAAAGTCCTGGATGAGATCAGCACATCGTGCCTTACGACCTTCCAGGTCTTGTTGGTCACAAAAATATTTCAAGGACTCGTGGTGCATAGTTACCACAAAGCGATTTCCATAAAGATAATGGCACCATGTTTTGAGCGCATGTATAACTGCAAATAATTCCTTTTCTTAAACGGTATACCGACATTGAGCAGAATCAAGTTTCTTACTCTCGAATGCTATTGGTTTACCATCATGATATAAGACAACACCTATAGCATAATCGCTTGCATCAGTTTCAACCTCAAAAGGTTTTGAAGGATCGGGTAAAAGAAGTGAAGGAGCCTTGCAAACTAGGTCCTTGAGTTCCTTAAAGGCGAGGTCTAGTGTAGCATTCCACACAATAGGTTTTGTAGACTTACGCGTTTGACCTTGTAGAAGATCAGTAAACAACATCATCAATTGGGAGTAATTATGAAGGGATTTTCACAAAAACCCGACAAAACCAAGTGTGAAAGTGTTTTTAGAAGCTAAGCCATTGAACATTGGAAGAATATAAAGTATGGATAATTCACATTTGGAGGCTAAGAACACGAACCAAGACCTTAGGAATAAGTCAAAAGTAAAAGTAAGACACCAAGAGAAAAGTAAAAAGAGAAAAAACGGACCATAAAAAATAGTAAAAAAGGAATGGTCATAACTCCTTCGTTTTTCACCCAAATATTATGTTTAAATATGGGTTTGAAAGCTTGTAACAAGAGCTATCTATAGCGTTTTAAATCACTAAATTCGGAGCTTTAAGGAGAGAGATATGACGATTAGAAGGTCGTTGGGTCTTAGCTAAAAATAGGAGATAAAAAGCTTCTAAAAATAGCGTGAACGAGGAAGAAGAAGAAAATTATAAAAGAAGAAGTGATAGTAATAGAGAGGGGATCCTAAGAGTGGAGGAGTCCTAGGAAGAGTGGATGAGGATCCTAAGAGTGGAGGAGGAGTCTTAGGAAGAGGTGTCTTAGTAGAAGAGGAAGATCTTTGGTTTTAGTGGACTTTATCTCCTTTGTATTCTCTTGATAGTGGAATATGAGAACATTCTTATTTCTTGCTCATCTTCTCAATCTTTTTTCTTAATTTCTTGAGTCATTCTCTCTAATTCGTAGATACCTTGATCTATATAATATATTATGATTCATAACTCCATCTAATCGGTTTGGTGAAGCCCCATATTGTGTATAACTATCCTTTGTCTTATACACGCTATCATTTTTGGCGCTCCAGGGAGGGCCGATCCTTTCCGTATAGGAGGGAGAACTTATCCTCTCTTTGTGTTACTATACTACATTAACTTAGCTATGCAGTTCGCGTTTTCGGGTGAAAGAACACAAGATGTTGGTGCCTTTTTAGCATCCTTTGAGCATCATGTTGTCTCTATTGGACGCATCACTGATAATGAGAAGTTACCTTTGTTGGTAGCAACATTCTATGGTCGAGCTCGAGATTGGTATGACTCTCTTCCACCAAATCAACAAGGAGCACATCAATTGTTGGTGCACCAGTTTCGTGCCAAATATATTCAACAACGAAGTGCAACCGAAGTAAGGGAAGAGTTATTTCGACTAAAGATGGAATCACCACTTGGTTTCGTGGAGTATGAAAGAAATTTCAAGGATTTGTGGACAACATGGATTCGTCTTCGTGGTGGCACTGAAGACGAGTGGTTTAAAATGGAATGATTCAAGATGGGTCTTGATATGTATTTCTGTTTGGAGGCAAACTTGAAGGATCCTACATCTTTTCAAGCTCTCATTCAAGTTTGTCAAGCTTATGATCGACAAGTGAAGATGATGAGTTCCATGGGGGACCCCCAAATGACAGCTTTGGGTGCAAATTTGATGCCTCGTGCCAACTTTCAAGCCTCATCTTCAATTGTGCATGGTGGACAAGTGTTTCCAAATGTGTATACCACCACAACAATAAATCCAACAAGTATATCTCAAGAAGTGGAACAAGTGAAGAGTGAACAAGATACAATGGCATTGGTGAATCGACGCTTTGATGAAGTCATGGCCCACTTGTGACAATCCCAAGCAATTCACAACATTATTCCTGATGGTGGTGGCTCTAGAGGGCATCAAGGTGTAATTTGTTATTCTTGTCAAGAGGAGGGACACATCTCAACAAGATGTCCTCATCGACAACAAAGAGGCATGGGAAGAGGCATGTATCAAGTGCAAAGGAATGGACAATGACCTAACAACAATGAAGTCGAAGGAGGCGTAACACTTCCTATGGCTCAGGTTCCTATAATTCCTCATAATGTGAATCTTCTTAATTTTATTGATGATAATGATCATTCTTGTGAAGTAGCTCCTGTGAAAAGGACAAGGTCCTCGCAAAAGGAGAAAGAAGTTGAAGGAGAATCTAGTGCCTCAAGACAAAAGAAGAAGTCTAAGGAGAATGAGAAAGAGGAGAAATTGAGAAGGAGACATTCTAGAAGGAAGATCAAGATGGAGGACATTCCTATGGGTGAAGGTGTAGAGGCTTTCAGTTTGAAGCATGAGTTGATATCAAGTGGACCAAGGATAAAATGGCCACAACTTCTCCAATTATCTCCCACATTACGAAAGGAGTGGGGGCGGCTTGCAAGTATTCGCCAAAGTCGGAAGACCGTGCATTATGTGGGGATCGTGTGAGTAGAAGATCGAAAGGACATACGACCAACCATCCCCATCTCCATCAAAGGGTTTCACATCAAAGATGCCTTGGTTGATAGTGGTGCTAGAGTAAGCTTGATTTCTGAATTTGTGGTAAACAAAGTGGGAATTCCTATTAGTAGGTCATCTTCAGCAAGGGTGGCCGTAGCCGATGGTGGAGTGGTCCACTGCATTGGCATAGTGGAGGATGTGGTCATCAAGTGTTTTGGGGTAAGCATTTCGATGGATTTTCATATAATACCACTAAAAGGACCGTCATATTCTTTGGTACAAGGAAGACCATGGATGCAAGAACTCAATGTTGTCCAAGATTGGAGCAAAGGTTTGATGACCATAACGCCATCAAAAGGAGTGAGCTTACATTATGATATGCGGCAACAACGACTTATTGAGAAAGAAGAAGATGGAATAACTGAATATGATAGCGGGTCCGCATATGAAAGTGATGAAAGTGAAGATTCCTCATCAGAATGGGAAATGACAACATCATATGCCATTTTGAAGGAAGAAGATAATGAAGGAGGTTTAATTACTATGGAGCAGAAAGAGAAGACGATTTCTAAAGATCTTAAAGGGCAAGAGAGGCAACAATTTATTAATTTGATTTCAGAATTTCCTAACCTTTTTATTAGTGATTATGCTCATATTAGGGGTGTAGATGTCATCCAACATCGCATAAATCTAAAGGAGGGTACAACTCCAGTTGCACAAAAGTTGTGAAGGCTAGGTCACGTGCAAAAGGAGGCTTTATTAAAGGAAGTGAAAGCTTTGTTGCGTGCACAATTCATTTACCCAGTGGAAGATTCTAAATGGGTTTCACCCATTGTGGTGGTGCCTAAAAAGAATGGAAAATGGAGGGTTTGTGTTTATTACAAACCTCTAAATGCGGCTACCAAGAGGGATCACTTTCCTCTCCCTTTCCAAGATGAAATATTAGATGAAATTGCAGGTCATGAAATGTACTCTGTTTGTGATGGCTATTTAGGTTATTTTCAAATTCGTATTGCGGAAGAGGATCAAAAGAAGACGACATTCATCACTCCATGGCGATGCTTTGCATATCGATGCATGCCCTTTGGACTCACAAATGTTGTTTTTACGTTTAATCGTCTTGCTATTCATGTATTCCAACCATTCTTTGGAAAGTTTGTTAGAGTCTTTATGGATGACTTTGCAATTTATAGTAGCAGGAAAGACCATTTGGAAAAGGTCTGCTTGGCATTCAAGAGATTGGAGGAATGCAAAATGCAACTCAACCCAGAGAAGTGTCACATAGGTGAAAAGGAGGTGGTGATGCTTGGTCATGTGGTGTCTCAAGAAAGAATCAAAGTTGATAGCTCAAAGATTGAAGCAATTCAAAAGATGACAACACCCACGAGTATCAAAGATTTGGAGGTCTTTGTTCAAAAAGTTCGTTACTTTGAACGGTTCATTCATATGTTGGCTCAAATTCTCTATCCTTTTCGCATTATTCTCCGCACCAACAACTTCTTGTGGACATCTACAACTGAAGAGCAATATGTAAGAGTAAAAGAACTATTATGTAATGCTCCTATTCTAAAGCCACCTGATAGAACATCTACCTTCTTTCTTTCTCTTAGTGTTGGATCTCATGCTATAGGAGCCATTCTTATGCAACAAGATTTTGAAAATAGGCTTATGCATCCTATATATTTTTTTAGTAAAGCCATGTCTGATGTAGAGAAAGAATTCTTGGAAGTAGAAAAGTGGATGTTAGCTCTTATACATGCTTGTAATAAGTTTAGAAGCTTTCTACTACCTCATCATTTTGTAATAATCACTAGCATGTCATTACTCCCATATGTACTCCAACATGTGAGCATTTCAGCAAGAATTGCTAAATGGGCTCTACTATTGGCGGAGTTTGATTTTGAAGTCAAATTGGAATCAACTATGCGTGCCGAATTGGCGGATCTTCTCACTTTTAGAGAAAATTTTCATGAAGAAGACTTGGTAAAGCTACGAAATGCACTTCCCGAACTGGATATGGAGGATGCATTCACCTTATTCTTTGATGGGGCATTTCGCAAAGCCACAAATGTAGCCGTGGGTGGAATTATTATCAAGGATCCTTAAGGAGAAAGCATAAAAAGTGAAGGTATTACATTAAGCGGTGTGAATTCAAATAATGAAGCGGAGTATGCTACCTTGTGTTATGGTCTTCGTCTATGTAAAGCTATGAAGATAAAAAGACTAATTCTTAAGGGGGATTCCTTATTGGTAATTAAACAAATTCAAGGCAATTGGAAATGTCAAAGTGATGGGCTTAGAAATTTTTATAAAGAAGCAATGAGTCTACTAAGGTCTTTTGAAAAGATACAGGTTAAGCATGTGGGGAGATTATACAATAAAGAAGCGGATGCATTAGCTCAAGCCCAATTAGAGAAGATCAAGGAAGGTTTCGTTGGTGTTTTGGAGACATGCAAAGATGTAGACTCCCTAGAGGATGTACATGATTTTCTTAATAAAAGAGAGTTTCCAAATAACCTCAACGCTTTGCAAAGAAAGTGTTTGGTGGCAAAGGCTTCACAATATCATTTGGTGGGTGAAGATTTGTACAACAAAGGGAAAGATGGAGTTTTACGAAGAGTTCCTAACAAAAGCGAGATTATAGAGATACTCTTTAAGTTGCATGAAGAAGTTTGTGGTGGGCATTTAGCCCATGATATAATGATAAGAAAGATTTTATTAATTGGTTTTACATGGCCTACTATACATAGGGATGTGCATGATTGGTGTAGATCTTGTGATGCATGTCAAAAAGCAGGAATAAGGCATCTACAAAGTGGTCCTCTACAACCCATTGTGGTGTTTGCTCCATTCGAGAAATGGGGAATTGATGCAGTAGGACCTCTTCCCAAAACTCAACATGGTAAAGAGTTTATTTTGGTGGCCATTGACTACATGACAAAGTGGGTTGAAGCTATAACAACTTCCTCGATTAAAGCCAAAGATGTAGCCCAATTTGTGTATAAGAATATTTGTACTAGATTTGGAGTTCCCATGGAGATTGTATCCGATCATGGACCAGGTTTCAGGAGTGAAATGTTAGCGTGTCTATTAAGCAAGTTGAAGATTAAGCACCGATATTCAACGCCTTATTACCCTCAAGAAAATAGTGCAGTTGAGAAAGTGAATGGGCTTATAGTGAAGAATTTAACAAAGTTAGTGCAAGACAAAGCAAGAACTTGGGATAGGTATTTGGATGATACTCTATGGGCTTATCGAGTTTCTTATAAATCCTCCACAGGTTTTACTCCTTTTTATTTGGTTTATGGGAAAGAAGCATTACTTCCTATCGAACTTGAGATCAAAAGTAATAGATTAATGGAGGCATCACATCGCTCAAAAGGAAATGATGTGATGAGTCGTTTAGCTAGCAACCATCTACTACAATATTCAAGAGAAGAAGCCATGGAGCACTACTTAAATCAAGCAATGAAGAGAAAGGAGGCATATGACAAAAAACAAAAGGGTAACCACATTGAAGAAGGATCATTAGTTCTTAGGTATGATAATAGATATGATTATATTCAAGGACAAAAGCTTGATAATAAGTGGGAAGGACCCTTTGTGGTTCACAAAAAGTATGCCAACGGAAGTTACCAATTGAAAGATGTGGATGGAACACTTCATTCTTATCGAGTCAACGGATGGTGCCTTAAAAAGTATGTAACTCAAGGACCTGCTTATATTCCCCAAGTTACTCATGATATTGTTGATACCGATGGATGGGAGCAAGAAGTGGACTTGTTTCCCCATACATTATTTTCTTAGTAGTCCATATTGTAGACCCATCTTTTCTCTCTATTGACAAAGAGCATGATGGTAATAGTGATTATCATTTTTATTTGTAGAGAATGTGAGGTTTTTCCTACCGATTAGCGGAGGTTTTACTCACATCTTTTTATTTTCTTTTTTATTGTATCTCTCTCATTGTCTATAGCCAAGAGATTGGCGAGAGAGCTTTCGTTTGTTAAGTACTACCATTAAGTGCTTCGCCATAAATGGCTTAGCCTCTAGCAAGGGGGAGGGCTAAATGTGAAAGTGTTTTTAGGAACATTAGAAGAATACAAAGTATGGATAATTCACATTTGGAGGCTAAGAACACGAACCAAGACCTTAGGAATAAGTCAAAAGTAAAAGTAAGACACCAAGAGAAAAGTAAAAAGAGAAAAAACGGACCATAAAAAATAGTAAAAAAGGAATGGTCATAACTCCTTCGTTTTTCACCCAAATATTATGTTTAAATATGGGTTTGAAAGCTTGTAACAAGATCTATCTATAGCGTTTTAAATCACTAAATTCGGAGCTTTAAGGAGAGAGATATGACGATTAGAAGGTTGTTGGGTCTTAGCTAAAAATAGGAGATAAAAAGCTTCTAAAAATAGCGTGAACGAGGAAGAAGAAGAAAATTATAAAAGAAGAAGTGATATTAATAGAGAGGGGATCCTAAAAGTGGATGAGGAGTCCTAAGTGTGGAGGAGTCTTAAGAAGAGTGGATGAGGATCCTAAGAGTGGAGGAGGAGTCTTAGGAAGAGGTGTCTTAGTAGAAGAGGAAGATCTTTGGTTTTAGTGGACTTTATCTCCTTTGTATTCTCTTGATAGTGGAATATGAGAACATTCTTATTTCTTGCTCATCTTCTCAATCTTTTTTCTTAATTTCTTGAGTCATTCTCTCTAATTCGTAGATACCTTGATCTATATAATATATTATGATTCATAACTCTATCTAATCGGTTTGGTGAAGCCCCCATATTGTGTATAATTATCCCTTGTCTTATACACGCTATCACCAAGGAATGATCGAACTTCTCGAATGTTCCGAAGAGTGGGCCAAAGCTTGATTTTCTCGATGCGAGAAGGATCAATTTCAACTCCTCGTTCGGTTATGAGATGTCCTAGATAAGTAATTGATTTCTTGAAGAACTCACATTTTGAGATCTTCGCATAAAATTGTTTGTCACGCATTGTTTGTAAAACAAAGCGGACATGTCTAGCATGTTCTTGTAATGTACGGCTATAAACTAAAATATCATCCAAGAAAATAACGACAAATTTTCCAAGTTGTTCTCGGAAAATGTCATTCATTTCTTGTTGAAATGTAGCCGGAGCATTGGTCAAACCAAAAGGCATAACCAAAAACTCATAATGGCCATAGCGCGTACGAAATGTTGTTTTAGGAAAATCGTCCTCACTTATACGAATTTGATGGTAGCCAGTACGGAGATCAAGTTTCGTAAAATACCGAGCTCCCTGGAGACGGTCAATTAGATCGTCAGTCTGGGGCAATGAATACGAATTCTTGATCGTCACTTTATTCAAGCATTGGTAATTAATACACATACACCATGTGCCCTCTTTCTTTTTAACCAAGAGAACTGGTGCACCCCATGGAGATTTACTATAATGTATATAACTCATTCATAAATAGTCCTTGAGTTGCTTAGATACCTCATCTTCTTCGGATCGACTTAAGCGATAAGGAGGTATACTTATTGGTGCAACACCAGGTACAATATCTATACGATGGTCTATATTACGTTTAGGAGGTAAGCGATCTAATAGTTCACTCGAAAAAACATCACGAAAATCATTTAAGATTTCATCAAGTTGTTGTTGTTCAAAATATGTTAATTGAACCGAGACATTATCGATATTGTAAACGTGAATGTCAGGATCAAGTACACAATAAAATAAAGTAGAACAAGACAACTTGGATATTGATGGACACGAGGAAACAATCGAGAGGGATTTTTTTTTTACACATTGAATAAAATGAGTACTATCGTTCAGTACAAATGTAATTGAATGATGAACCCAATCAATAGATAAAGAAGAGTTTTTATTATAAAACCAGGGATAACCCAGTATTACATCAGTGGTACAAAGATACATTACATAGAAGTCTATTTCCTCTATATAAGTGTCAATAGAAATTCCTAATGAATTAATCGCCCCGTTGATGTATTGTACTCTTCCATCAGCCAAGTGCACCGTGTAGGTGTGATCACTTACGGTGGGATGGATTCCCCATACCTGAACCAAACGATCATTCACAAAATTGTGTGAGCTTCCCGAATCAAATAAAAATTGTACGGGAGATCCATTGATATACCCGTTTGCACGTAGTAAATCATTGGGACCCAATACATAGTGAGGGAAAGACATTGACAATTACTTAAATGATGTGTATAGACCTGAAGGACATTAGGAATCTAACCTTTATGGTCTGCAACTTTAGTTTTGTTGTCGTGCTCTTTCTGTTGGAGCTATCGACATTGATCTTTTGTATGACCCTTCTTTTTGCAAAATACGCAAAAAGGATGTTGTCGCTTACAATCGTGATCCATGAATTCGTTGGGTGTCTTACGTTTCCCAACGAATTGCGACTGCTTAGTCACGGGCGCTTCGTTAGGTTTATTGTGGTCCTTCTTCGAAGTGCATTGATAGCGAAGAACTATTTCGACGGCCTCTTCAAAGGATTTTGGATCCTTATCGTGCACTATCCAATGATAGTCCAAATTGGGGATGCCATTGATAAAACAAGCTATTAACCAATTGTCCCCTTCTAGACCTGAGTTTTGGATTTGGGTTCTAGCATGGTGGACATAGTCTTCTAGCGAGGAAAATTTCCGACTAGAGAGGTTCATTAAAGCTTGTGCTGCCTCGGTTCGAGAGGGAGGTTGCAGAAATTGGCCCTTGAAAACTGTGTCAAAATTTGTCCACGTCTCGAGCAATTTTCCCAACGTATGGAGCCCACGCCACCAGGCGGCGGCCTTACCCCCTAGTTCTCGGCCGACATATGCAATCTTCGTACTATCTAGCGTGGGATAGAGCTCAAAATAAGACTCCCATTGGCCCAACCACATGTAGATTGCTTCTTCGATTCTTTCCTTTTTGTCTCCCGTAAATGGCTTAACGACAAACGATGGTTCACCCTGTCGCTCATCAGGTCTATTAGTCTCACATTGTAGACTAATGACACGTGCCTCGAGAGCACTTTGAGATTGCCGAAGTTCAGTCATCTGTTGAGCGGTGAAACTAAGGTATTGGGTTATTTGCGAAAAATACATCTCAATGGACATTTGTCTAGGAGGATTCCCTTGAGTTCCTTCCGCTTGAGCGGATGACATCGGGTCGTTATTTTGAGCCGTTAAATGATTATTTCTAGAAAAGAAATAGGATAAGGTAAGAGAGATAGTCATAACATCATGTCGTGATGTAAATATATCATGGGCAAACATTAATCGATATCATGATCTCACGTCAATACCCCTCTAGACGTATGAGATGAGGTTCAAGATCAGGTTACTATGGTAACACAAAGGTGTTTTAAAAACCATGGGGGTGACAAATAAATGTCTTTCCCTTATCTCTATATCAATTTTTTCATGGTGGCTCCCTGAGGCTCAACCATGTATGTTCGTATCATGAATAGTTTATACACGAAAAAAATGTTAACAATAAACTATGTTTCTGTGCTCACATATGTGGTTTCGGCTCTTTAAGTCCTATTACGAGGACCCCGAAGTGCAGTTAGACCTCAAGTCTAAACATGTGTTATAGTCGTATGTATCAACAGTGTTGTATGGTCTTGGTCATATTTGAACTCGAGACCTTGAGAACAAATGCATTAAACACTTGAGCCAACCAAGTAGGTTGCTCTTCTTGAATGTTTAATGTTTCATGCGTATAAGAGATATGTGAGGCATTTGCCCATATATGTTTTTTTAAAAGAAACATATATGTCAAGAGTCCTTATTTTGCCCTCATTTACTACAACTATGTTGGTACATTACCTAACCTCAAGTCTCGTAATTACGATGGCATACGCCAAAGTACAACCTAATGGTCAAGCTAAATGAGCCCTCTTTTTGTAGTAGGTCCACGTGGCCCATCACATGGTCACGTCAATATGAATGGCTCTCGTAAGAATGAGCTCATGGTGGCATCGTATCCATGTAATGAGGGAGGGATATTGGAGACGTGTGTCATAAGAGCGACCTCACATGAAGTGGGTCAAACCCTACGTACTCAACATCATTATGGCTATTGGCGTTTCTTTACGTAACGAAATATCGAAGTCACCAACGGGGATTTCAACAATAAAAATTGTTGAAAAAAAAAGGATGGTGACAACACGATTCTCACAAAAATGTGAGGACGGCCACCAAGAACCTTTCCCTGAAAAGGAAAACATTCGATTTAAAATCATGTAATAACTTATATACACATATATACGATCAACTACGTATACATGTGACCACATATGTCTATTTTAAAGAAATCATTATATTTAATAGCCAAAAATGACGTAATTGAGATACGTAATCGAGGCATATACCTCTACACACACGAGACATCCAAAAATAATCAACGTAATACGCAATTGAGGTATTGACCTCTTACGCATACGAGACCAAACGCATATCATTTACAACAAAATCGAGGTGTTGACCTCATACGCAAACGTAACATATGTTCGTGAACGTAATACGTAATTGAGGTATTAACCTCATACGAATATGACACTCATCACATATTATTTATATGTCAAACAAGGTATTGACCTCGTGCACATATGTAAACGTTTTAGATAACCAATTAAATACCACTACAACATCATTTAATTAATGAAAATAATCTACATATTAACCATACACATGATTAGATGGGAGAAGAAAAAATAGACAAAAAATAACAAGAAAGGTTACCAAAGTTCCTTGTTGATCCTTGTCTGCATGAAGGCCAACTGCACAACAATCGATCGCCATCCATCGAGACAATAAGACCAACAAAAGAAAGATTAGTACATAGACTCGGATACCAAATATTAGAGACATGTACTAAATTTAGCATTAGATAAGGATAGATCTAGGTAGATAGAAAGAAAGGAGAGAGAGAAAGAAGGGTGTCGATCCACCCGACCACCCCCGAGCGAAGGGATCGAGACGGACTCGAGCCTCAATCGGCGTCCCATACCACCGTCATGGCGTCGGGTCGTACCTGGTGCTGGCGCGCTCGCTACAAGAGTTGACCCACCACAAGCCAGAGTCTCGACGTAGTCAACAAGATCCTCAAATGAGGGTAGCTAGGCCTCTTATTTATAGCGATACCCAAGGCCCCCAGGCAAGTTCACACTTGGCCTAATGGGTTGTCTCAATCCCGAGGATTAAAAGTAATCCTCCCCTTCTTTACACTCTTGTTTAACCCTCACACTTATCCACGTGTATAGAATACTACGGTAAATTCTCACCACGGGATATTATATGGTCATGCTCGTAACAGCAGACAAATAGACAAACTCTAATCACGGTGAAGAACAAAAGAAGGAAAGAATGGACAAAGGTATGGGTAGCTCGCTTCTGACGAAGAAGCTCGACAGAAGCAACTACGCATCTTGGTCGTACAAGATGCAACAATACCTGCTCGAGCATGGCTACTGGAGTTATGTCGATGGAGCTAATGACACAGCACCCAAATCGACGCACAAAGATTTCCCGGCCTAGGAACAAGCGGCAAGCAGAGTTCTCTACTGCTTCGCATCCTGTGTGAGCAATCAGCTTCTGAGCTACGTTCAGAATGAGAAGACGCTAAAGGATGCTTGGGGAAATCTGAAAACGATTTTCCCCGTTAGCACCATCGCTAGAAAGCTCCAACTTAGGCAAGAGTTGAGCAATGTTCGACAACGAGATATGTCAGTGGCTGATTACACCTCCAAGGCCAAGGACATCTACGACACTCTCGCCTCCGTCAACGTAAACGTCAAGGAGGACGAAATGGTGCAGGTCTGCCTAGGAGGGTTAGGGTCGAAGTTCGGAGCTTTCCGAACTGTTGTCTGTACAAGGGAGAGTACGTTGTCGTTTTTCGACTTACAGTCAATGCTCTTAGTAGAGGAGAACCACGCGGGTGTGTCAATGAGTACGCACACCAACAACAAGATGCAGTACACAGAGGAAGATAGGCCCCGTGGTCGTGGCGGACGAGGCGAGTTGGCCCGCAATGGAGGCGGCTGACAGGAGCAGGATGGAAGGAATGGTCATAATGTCAACAGTAGTTCAAGACCCTCTAGAAGCAAGGGGAATTGAGGCGGCGTCGGAAACTTGAAAGGAAAGGTTGCCGCGGAATGCTAGTAATGTGGTAAGAAAGGCCACAGGGAGAGCGAGTGTTGGAAGAAACGCGACAATTCGGAGAAAACCGCAACTGGCTTCGGACGAACCGAACAAGGAAATCGACAGCGATCGCACTACGTCGAGGGCTCCGAACGAGCCGAAAATGGATTTGGCCCAGCTTTTGTAATGAAGCACAAGGCCAATTCAATGGCGGTGAACACCTCAAAAACAAACCAGGTGTGGTATGTTGATTCCGGAGCATCAAATCATATGACGATTCACGAGGAATGGTTCTCGTACTTGGAGAAACCGGAAAAACTGGGAGTGGCTGAAACTGGAGACGATACTCCACATACCATCGAACATGTCGATGAAGTTCCCCTTAGCCACGTCATGCAAAAAGGGAAACTCATGAACGTGCTACACGTCTCGACAATAACGAAGAACCTAGTGTCAGTCAGACAAATCGTCAACGAGGGGATGCAAGTTCGGTTCACGCATCTCGGTTGCTACATCAAACAGGAGGGCAAAGTCATTGTGCAAGGGCATCGGGAAGGGAGGATGTTCATCCTCAACACTAATGAAGTCGGAACTGTGTTATTCGCGAAAGTACAGAAGGTCGAGTCAGACATCGACCTATGGCACAAACAGTTTGGCCATGTTAACTTCCCATGGCTTCGTGAAATGCAGACAAAGAACATTGTTTTCGGATTGTCGGAGTTTAGTGGCCGGAACGGCCAAGTCTACGAAGCTTGCCATCTCGGGAAGCAACACTGACTTCCATTCCCCAACGAGCGTAATCGGAGTCGAAATCTACTCGATGTGATCCACTCAGATGTATGGGGACCAACACAGAACGTGAGAATCGGAGGAAGTTGTTACTTTGTAACCTTTATCGATGACTTCACTTGGCACACTTGGGCGTGCTTGATCGCGAAAAAGAGCAAAGTCTTCGTGTGTTTCCTGAAGGTGAAGAACCTTGAGGAAAGGGAAACTGGGCGAAAGATCAAGTGCCTAAGGTCCGATGGTGGGAAGGAGTACTTCTCCGACCAGTTCTCAAGTTATCTACAGAAGGGGGGAATTCTATGCGAATTCTCGTGTAGATACACGCTGCAGCAGAACAGTGTGGCCAAGAGGAAGAATCGGACGATAGAAGAGGTGGCAAGGGTGATGCTTGAAGAGAAGCATCTTATTATAGATCTAAATACTAAAGTAAGCTTAAGATAAGGATAAAGTAATGATAGATAGAAAGGAGAAAGAGAAAGAAGGGCGTCGATCCACCCGACCACCCCCGAGCGAAGGGATCGAGATGGACTCGAGCCTCGATCGGCGTCCCATACCACCGTCGTGGCGTCGAGTCGTACCCGGTGCTGGCGTGCTCGCTACAAGAGTTGACCCACCACACGAGCAGAGTCTCGATGTAGTCAAAAGATCATCAAATGAGGGTAGTTAGGCCTCTTATTTATAGCGATACCCAAGGCCCCCAGGCAAGTACGTAATTTTTTTGTTTTAATATCGAGAATTCTTTCTGGTACATGTGGTTTAGAAGATAATTCTTCAGAAGTAACCAGAGTTTCAGTTGTAACTATATTGTCGCCAGAACCTAGAAGTTCTTTTAGACGACTCACATGAAAGACTGGATAAATTCCGACACCATCGGGAAGAGCGAGACGATAGGCTGATGACCCAATGCGTTTGAGGACTGTAAAAGGTCCACAAAACCGTGGGGCTAACTTAGCGCACTTACCCGTAGACAATGTCTTAGAATTGTGAGGTACACGTAAAAATACCTTCTGTCCAGGGTTGAATACACGAGGTTGCCTATGATGATCGGCATAAAAACGCGCTCTATCTTGAGCTATTTTTATATTATCTCGTGCAATATGCAACATATCTTGCATATCCCGAAGAAAGTTTTGCGTACTTCGCAACTCATCATGATGTATATTAACATCAATCGGGGCTCGTGGCTGAAAACCATACATCAACATAAAAGGACTATATCCGGTCGACGTATGCTTGGAGCTGTTATAAGCAAACTCCAAAATTGGGAGATAACGTTCCCATTTTGTTGGTTTTGCACCAACGTATGCTTGAAGAATGTCCTCAATAATTTGATTTACTCATTCTGTCTGTCCATCGGATTGAGGATGATCCGTGGAGCTCATGCTCAACGTAGTTTCTAACTTCTTACAGACTTGCGTCCAGAAGTCACTAGTAAACTTTGGATCTCGATCACTCACGATATCCATCGGTAACCCATAAAAACGAAACAATTCGTCAACGAATTGGTAAGCCAATTCATGAGCTGTTACCGTGGTTTTAGTAGCAATAAATCTGGCCATTTTAGTTAGTCCCTCAACGACAACCCAGATGGCATCATGACCTTTTTGGGTGCGAGGAAGGCTAACAATAAAATCCATGGATATACTTTCCCACTTATTGTTGGGAATGTCCAAGGGATGTAAAAGTCCTGCGGCTTTAAGTTGCTCGGCTTTGTTAACCTGACACTGATGACATTTAGTCACATAGCTATGTATGTCAGGACGCATCTTAGGCCAATAAAATTGAGTGGAGATGAGAACGAGTGTACGATGTATTCCAGGGTGCCCTGCTGAGGGTGCAGCATGGCATTAAAAAAGAATCCTCTTATTTACCTCAGGTAAATCTGGAACACAAACCTTCCCATTACGGTAGAGCAAACCGTTAGCAATGTGGAAGTATTCCTTCAAGGATGTGGTGGTGTCTGTTCCAGACTCAACTCTTGCCCAGTATTTTGCGAAATAACTGTCATCAGGATACTTTCCTCGAAGGTGATCATAAAGACCTGATGATATTTCAGTGAAGCTAAGCATGTTAACTTCACGGATGCGACTTAGTGCATCAGCGACAGTGTTCATGGAACCTTTACGATATCATATGGAAAAATCAAAGTCCTGGATGAGATCAGCCCATCGTGCCTTACGACCTTTCAGGTCTTGTTGGTCACAAAAATATTTCAAGGACTCGTGGTCCGTAGTTACCACAAAGTGATTTCCATAAAGATAATGGCGCCATGTTTTGAATGCATGTATAACTGCAAATAATTCCTTTTCTTGAACGGTATACCGACATTGAGCAGAATCAAGTTTCTTACTCTCGAATGCTATTGGTTTACTATCTTGATACAAGACAGCACCTATAGCATAATCGCTTGCATCGGTTTCAACCTCAAAAGGTCTTGAAGGAGCAGGTAAAAGAAGTGAAGGAGCCTTGCAAACCAGGTCCTTGAGTTCCTTAAAGGCGAGGTCTAGTGTAGCATTCCACACAATAGGTTTTGTAGACTTACGCGTTTGACATTTTAAAAGATCAGTAAACGGCATCGTCAATTGGGAGTAATTACGAAGAGACTTTCGCAAAAACCCGACAAAACCAAGGAATGATCGAACTTCTGGAATATTCCGAAGAGTGGGCCAAAGCTTGATTTTCTCAATGCGAGAAGGATCAATTTCAACTCCTCGTTCGGTTATGAGATGTCCTAGATAAGTAATTGATTTCTTGAAGAACTCACATTTTGAGATCTTTGGATAAAACTGTTTGTCACGCAATGTTTGTAAAACAAAGCGGACATGTCTAGCATGTTCTTGAAATGTACGGCTATAAACTAAAATATCATCCAAGAAAATAACGACAAATTTTCCAAGTTGTTCTCGGAAAATGTCATTCATTTCTTGTTGAAAAGTAGCCGGAGCATTGGTCAAACCAAAAGGCATAACCAAAAACTCGTAATGGCCATAGCGCGTACGAAATGCCGTTCTAGGAACATCGTCCTCACTTATTCGTATTTGATGGTAGCCAATACGGAGATCAAGTTTCGTAAAATACCGAGCTCCTTGGAGACGGTGTCGAGGTATTCCTCGCAGATGCGTGGAATGAGGCGGGACCTCGGGGGTCCTGTACCGAAGAGCAAGAGAGAAAGGGGAAGAGACCCACTACGTGCGAGCGTAGATTCACAGGGACACGGCCCTTCGACACAAAGATGCGAGTGGGACAGCGACACAAAGAGACGCGAATGTATGTATGTATATGTTAACAAAGACAAAACAACAAGAAGCACAAAGTTGGTTACAACCGAATAGGCCGGCGAACAGATGCCGATGCCTGTTCGTAAACGCTCCGAAGGAAAGGAGTAGGTTGGAGGTGCTGCCGGAAGCACTCGAGCATTCCTCAGAGCAGCGCGAGCCTCCCGAAAACCTACGCAGAAAGAAGCTATGGAGTATGGAAGAGAGAGAAGCCTTCGGCCGACAACCCGACAACACTTCGTCCTCTCTAACCGCGATCCCTTTCCTCCTCCTTGTCTCCCTCCTTCTATAGGCAAGAAGGGAGTCGTTTCCTATTAACTTCCTACCTACCGAATCTTCCTACCTAGGATCTTCCATGTCCCTAATTCTCTCTTATGTACAACACAAGGCGTACGTGCATGAAGAGCCGGTTCCTATGCTCCGGCGCACCGATTCCGCTCGTGGACGGTTTTCTTCACGACATCCGCCCCCACCTAACCGCGCATCCACCGGCATGCGCCAAATTGAGTTGGGACGGAGAAAACCGGTCCAGCCTTCATTCCCCGCACGTCGGTTCTTCCTCGGTTTCGGATCGTTCGTCGTTCCGGTCCAGGTTAACCGGATCCGGCTCGTCGTCGTGACGCTTCTTGAACGCTTTGATCCGCTTCCCAGCTATCAGTATCGCTATTCTCGTGCCGTCGAGTTCCGCCAGATGGTACGTCCCGTTGTCGTTGGCGCTTTGTACCACGTAAGGCCCGAACCACCTTCTTACGAACTTCGGTGTTGCTCGGTGCTGGTTGTCGAGGCTGTTGTCATAGACTAGCACCCAGTCGCCTTCCTCGATCTTCTTCGGTCGGAGCCGGCGAGTCCGGTCGAACCGGGCTTTGTTCCTCGTCCTTGCCCCCCGAAGCTTTCCCGCAGCCTGCTCCACGTCCTCCGGTCTTCGCTCGAGCTGTCGTATACGCGCCGCCAACAGTTCCTCCCGGCTCATCTCGTCTCTCGAGTCCACGGTTGCCCACGAGGATATCGTACGTTCCATCGGCATGACCGGCTTCTGCCCAAACGTGAGCTCTGCCGGCATGAATCCGGTTACCGAATTGTGCGTAGTTCGGTCAGCCCACAACGGGTAAGGCAGCAGCCGCGGCCAGTTCCTGACTTGCCCCCCGCATGCCCGAACTAACGCCTTGACGATCGGTCCGTGTCCGCGCTCCACCTTCCCATTCGCCTCCGGATTGTACGCAGTGGTAAGCGAGAGCTTGACTCCTAGCCGGTCGAACAGCTCCTCGACCTCTTCGGCGTCCAACTCCCCGCGATCAGCCACGAACTTCCCGACGCACCCGTACCAGCATATCACGTCCTCGATCAGGAACCGACATACGGCCGCGGTCGTTTTGTTCTGAAGGGCTCGGCCTTCCACCTGGTTCGTCAGATCTTCCCGAGCCAGGGCCAGATACCGCATCTGTCCTACGCCCATCGGCATCGTCACCAGATCTACCATCCATTTGAAGTGGATGGTCGGAGGGTACGTAGGGTGAAGCTCGTCCCGATGCCGAACTATCGAGTGCATCTGACAGCTCTCGCAAGTTGTCACGAACCGATGCACGTCCCGGTACAGTCCCGGCCACCAGTACTTCCCTTTTATCTTCTCGAACGTGGCCCACGTTCCACAGTGTCCAGCCCAAGGGCTGTCGTGGTAGGTCGTCAGCAGCTCCTCCTGTTCTTCCTTCATCGCCACCACCCGGACCGGGACGCTGTTCCTCTTCTTTGGGTGCTTCCATAAGTATCCGTCCCGGAGAAAGAATCGGTCAACTTTCTTCCGGATCCGGTTGGCCTCGTCTCTCGTCCACGACGCATCCGGCGTCATTGTCCTCAAGAAACCACCGATCCGCAGCCACTCGCCATCGTACTTGCTCTCGTCGAAGCCGTTAAGTGCCGGAGTGCTCGTCCCATCGGTTGTTGCGTACGCCGCCTTGAAGAAGTCCACGCCGACTTCTTCGTCCTCCGTAACCATGCCGCCCTCCTCATCAAACCTCGCCCTCGAAAGCATGTCGGCCATGGCGTTGTCCTTTCCGGAAATGTGCCGTATTTCCGGGTCCAGGGACTTGATGTACGCTATCCACCTGAGCATTGCCAGGTTTGGTGTCGCGCATCCGGAAACCATGCCGAGAATTGGCAGGCAATCCGTCTCGATAATCACTTCTGTCCCGATCAGGTAGTCTTTGTCGGCCTTTACTGCCGAAACGATACCCCAGAGTTCGCGTTTAACCTGGGCGTACCCTCGCTGTCGCTCAGTGAGGACCTTAGCGCAGAATCGGATCGGGAACCGGGTGCCGTCCTCGTCTTCTTGGTTGACGACCCATCTGATCCCGGTCGGGCTCGTATCCACTGTTATGTATACCGGGGTACCCTTCTCGTAGACAGCCTTCCGGAGCGCCGGTGCTGCCGCAAGAGCTTCCTTTAGCTTCCGGACCGACTCCGTGTCCTCGTCTCGCCACTCGAATTTTCGCCCCTTTTTCAGCAACCCGTATAGCGGCTCCGCAACGTGGGCGTAATGCAGGATCCATATGTGGTAGAACGCGCATGCCCCCAGGAACCTCCGAACTTCCGTAACCGAGCTACAGTCGGCCTTCATCGCGGAGATGGCTTCTACTTTTGCCGAAGACGGCTTTCGGCCATACGGTCCACACAGGTGTCCGACCACCAGGATTTCTGATTGTCCGAAGGCTGATTTCTCCCCGGAGAAGGTGAGCCTTGCATCCTCTAGCCTTTGTAGCACCTTCTCGCAGTCGTTGATGTGTGTTGCCACGAATCACCGGCATCCGTCCAGCCTGACTGTCTCATCCTTCTCTTCCACCGGGCACCCCTTTATCGGGACGTCGTCCAGAAATGGCATGGTGATGTCCGGGATGCAATCCCTCAATACCTTGTTCATTGCATTCACGATGTGGGCCACCGAGTTGGTCCCTCCTTGTGGCAGGGTACACATTCGCACTAGGCTGAGGGGAGTTCGCATCGTCGTAATGTCTCTGCTCTCCACGGCTAGCTGGAACTGGTCGTACCCCGAGTACAGATCACCGATCGAGTAAATCGACCTTCCGGCGAAGGCCTCCGCGAACTCGTCTATGGTCGGTCCGATTCCTGCGTTCCGAATGGTCACTCTGTTGACCGGCTGCAGGTCCTAAATGAAGCGCAATGTTCCGTTTTTCTTTGGTACGGTAAACCATCGGTTCGAGTATGGCGCGTTCGACAGTTTGAGAATACCCATATCGACTTTCTGCCTCAGCAGCTCCATCAACTCCGGGATGTGAGCTCTCGGTACTGGAATCGGCTTGAGATTCCACGGCACATGCGGTACCGTGAATATCACCATCGGCTCCACGATCGTCGGGTCTACGCACCCAATCTCTTCCGGTGAGAATGCGAAGGCCTTTCCGTGTCTTCCTCCGCCGGTAGTAGGAACCCGCCCCCACCGATTTTGAGCTCCCGGAGCTCCCCGTCAGTGAAGGTGTGTCCTATGCAGGCCGGATCTCGTAAACTGGGGTCCGACGCAACCCCTCTGATCCGGGACCCGCTGCCCTCCGGTAAGGGTGCCGCGACCGGTCTTACCTTCCGGTCCACAGTCTTGTACCTCGTGCTAACTCGGGCCATTCGATCCGACTCGAGCCCCTGACTGAAGTTCGCGATGACTTCGTACATCTCTTCGGAACATACCGGTATCGTCCGGCCTTCGTTCAGGTCTTCTCCGGCTACCTTCCTCAGCATCCCCAGGGTGTCGTCGAAGGAGACCGCCTCCACGGCTCCGCTGATTTCCTCGTCCGGGCCGAGAACTCCGCGCGCTCGAAGTTGCACTTCCGCCCTTGCCTTTTCTCGGCCAACGATGCCGACTAGCATACACCCTCCGTTGTTGGACAAGCAAAATTTCCTACCTATCGTACAGGGTTTCTTCGGTTTCAGTTCTATCGTACAGCTGTGGGGTCTTTCCCGAGTGTCCGGGCTGTCTCAGCCCCATGGCTTGGCAGCCCTCTCTAAAAATCCTCCCGGTTCTCGCCACCGAGGG
This sequence comes from Azolla caroliniana, assembly GCF_043228905.1. Lineage (NCBI taxonomy): Eukaryota > Viridiplantae > Streptophyta > Polypodiopsida > Salviniales > Salviniaceae > Azolla > Azolla caroliniana. The sequence goes on from NW_028230446.1 coordinate 1,333,980, forward strand.
ATTCGCGGTTTCGCTCGTGGTTTGGTCGTACCGTCAGAAATTGGACCGAATGGCGCTCGTCCTGGCTTTTGACCCTCGCGTAGGCCGAACCGTTGTCCAGCACCTTGGTCTCCATTCGCGCCGCCGTGATGTATGGTTCTCCTAATATGACCGAGTGCGAGGACGTCTCCTGTACGAAGAAGTGCTGGTCAATCTCGACGTCGCCGATCTTGACTCGCACGTTCGGGCAGGCCCCGTGCAGTTCCTCGGTGGCGCGCGTCGCCACCCGTATCTTCCACCCGTGCTTGGTGTTGATCGACCACTTTCCCTTCTTATAGAAGTCCATGGACATTAGGTTTATTTCCGAACCGTGGTCCACCAGTGCCACCACCGGTTCCTGAACATCTCCGATCTTTACCGGGGTCTCCGTGGTCGCTCGGGCCCAGTGTGGCCTCGAATAGTGGCTCTCCGCCCACTCATCTTCCAGCGCTAAGTCGTCAATGTGCGTCGTCCGCACCTCCACCGGTCTTTCCGGTTCCGTCTCCGTCGACAGCCTCTTCCGTTTCACCAAGTCCACAATGGAGTCGTGGAACTCCTTCTTGGCGATCCCTAGCACCTCCCGTAATGACAGCTCCACTTTGTTGTCGAGGATCCGTTCTTCTAGGACCTTTCGTAGGTCCGTGGTCCTTTCTATTTCCGTCCCCAGTCGGTATCCGCCCTTCCTGGGGTTATCTTGCGCGTTGGACCCATCGGCTTCGTTCCGTCGTTGCCCGAATCGGGTCTCGTATCGTTGTGACGGCCCGGCTGCTCCGGCTTTCCCCACTCGTTTGTCCTCTACCAGAGCCTCGTAGTTCCGGCAGGCAGCTTCTACGAAGCCCATCTTCTCCTCGACCGGGTCGCTCCACCCGGTTATTTCCCGGACCCGTCTCTCGGCGCAGTCCGCTTCATCTTTCCTCAGCCGTGCGCCGGCGAGGCCTTCCAGCATTGCCGACCAGAACCCGTCCTTGCTCTCCTTTCGGGCCTCGCTGCCCCCGACCCGAATACCGGCCGACGCCGAGTAGTGGATGGCCTCCACGTGTCGGGCCGCTGCCTCTTCCATCAGTCTCTTCATACCTCCTCGCCCGTCGTTTCGGTTTAGGGCCCTTCTGGTATCGCCGGCGTGCACCCGACCTTCCCACAGGTACATCACCCGGTTCCTCAACGCCTCAACGAAATTACCGCAGTCCTTCCGAATGTGGCCGACCTCGTCGCACCACATGCACCTGTTCCCGGCTGCCGGCTGTCGGTCACGAGCCGACTCGCCGCCTTCTCTTCGAGTCTGGGCGATCTGGAGATCCTTTATCGCCCGCGTCAACTCCTCCAGCGCTGCTCCTCCGGTCGAGCCATGGACCACGCTGGTCGAAGCCGAACCGGTCTCGAGCCACTCCCGGGCCTCTTCCCTTCGCCCTTGCAGTGCCGGTTCAAGCCTCCTTGCTGTGACAGAGCCCGCAACGGCCGCCCCGTCATCAGCCCATTCTCGTCGTTTGTCGAAACGGCCACAGACTCTCTTAACCGCAACCCAGTCGGTCATCAGCCCGTCTTCGGTTTCCAGCAAGGAGCCGACTTGATCCCGGTTCCGCTCGTCCACCGACTTGACGAACAGTAGGACCCGGCTCGTATCCAGAACGGTTCGGTCAAGCGCCGAAAGGCGCGCAAAGCGTTCCTCGAACTCCCAGAGGAGTGCCGACGCGTTTCTTCCCTTTCCGGGGGACTCCACCCACTCCATGAAGTCCTGTTTCGAAACCCGGAACGCGTCGTCCAACCCGTATTTTTCTAGGAGTCGACCTTCGAACTCCTCCCAGGTACAGCTCTCCGCCCGCACCTCGAGCACCTCCGCATGGATGCTCGGCATCGCCACTCGAGGGAACCCGGCAAGACGCCTCTCTTCCGGAATGTCCCGCATCAGCATTTCTGCCCCGTAGGACGCCAAATACTTCGTGGCATCCTTTCCGCTGAACCGGCCGATCGTACCGACGACCACCTCAATGGCTCTGTCGAGGGCGCCGGAGCCCTCGCGTGCGCTCAATATCCGATCCACGGCCGAAGCCATGGCCTCCGCAAGATCCGACCCTTTCATCTTCTGCTTTTCTGCCGCCTCCTTCACGTCGGGTTCACCAAGATGTCGAGGTATTCCTCGCGGATGCGTGGAATGAGGCGGGACCTCGGGGGTCCTGTACCAAAGAGCAAGAGAGAAAGGGGAAGAGACCCACTACGTGCGAGCGTAGATTCACAGGGACACGGCCCTTCGACACAAAGATGCGAGTGGGACAGCGACACAAAGAGACGCGAATGTATGTATGTATATGTTAACAAAGACAAAACAACAAGAAGCACAAAGTCGGTTACAACCGAACAGGCCGGCAAACAGATGCCGATGCCTGTTCGTAAACGCTCCGAAGGAAAGGAGTAGGTTGTAGGTGCTGCCGGAAGCACTCGGGCATTCCTCAGAGCAGCGCGAGCCTCCCGAAAACCTGCGCAGAAAGAAGCTATGGAGTATGGAAGAGAGAGAAGCCTTCGGCCGACAACCCGACAGCACTTCGTCCTCTCTAACCGCGATCCCTTTCCTCCTCCTCGTCTCCCTCCTTTTATAGGCAAGAAGGGAGTTGTTTCCTATTAACTTCCTACCTACCGAATCTACCTACCTAGGATCTTCCATGTCCCTAATTCTCTCTTATGTACAACACAAGGCGTACGTGCATGAAGAGCCGGTTCCTATGCTCCAGCGCACCGATTCCGCTCGTGGACGGTTTTCTTCACGACAACGGTCAATTAGATCGTCAACCCGAGGTAATGGGTACGAATTCTTGATCGTCACTTTATTCAAGCATCGGTAATTAATACACATACGAAATGTGCCCTCTTTCTTTTTAACCAAGAGAACTGGTGCACCCCATGGAGATTTACTATAACGTATATAACCCATTTGTAAATAGTCCTTGAGTTGCTTAGATACCTCATCTTCTTCGGATCGACTTAAGCGATACGGAGGTATACTTATTGGTGCAACACCAGGTACAATATCTATACGATGGTCTATATTACGTTTAGGAGGTAACCCATCAGGTAGTTCACTTGGAAAAACATCATGAAAATCATTTAAGATTTCATCAAGTTGTTGTTGTTCAAAATATGTTAATTGAACCGGGACATTATCGATATTGTAAATGTGAATGTCCAGATCAAGTACACAATAAAATAATGTAGAACAAGACAACTCGGATATTGATGGACACGAGGAAACAATCGAGAGGGATTGTTTTTTTACACATTGAATAAAATGCGTACAATCGTTCAGTACAAAAGAAATGGAATGAAGAACCCAATCAATAAATAAAGAAGAGTTTTTCTTATAAAACCAGGGATAACCCAGTATTACATCGGTGGTACAAAGATTCATTACATGGAAGTCTACTTCCTCTATATAAGTATCAATAGAAATTCCTAATGAATGAATCGCCCGGTTGATGTATTGTACTCTTCCATCAGCCAAGTGCACCGTGTAGGTGTGATCACTTACGGTGGGTTGGATTCCCCATATATGAACCAAACGATCATTCACAAAATAGTGTGAGCTTCCCGAATCAAATAAAAATTGTACGGGAGATCCATTGATATACCCGTTTGCACGTAGTAAATCATTGGGACCCAATACATAGTGAGGGAAAGAACATTGACAATTACTTAAATGATGTGTATAGACCTGAAGGACATTAGGAATCTGACCTTTATGGTCTGCAGCTTTAGCTTTGTTGTCGTGCTCTTTCCGTTGGAGCTATCGACATTGATCTTTTGTATGACCCTTCTTTTTGTAGAATACGCACAAAGGATGTTGTCGCTTACAATCGTGATCCAGGAATTCGTTGGGTGTCTTGCGTTTCCCAACAAATTGTGACTGCTTAGTCCTGGGCGCTTCGTTGGGTTTGTTATGGTCCTTCTTCGAAGTGCGTTGATAGCAAAGAACTATTTCAACGGCCTCTTCGAAGGATTTTGGATCCTTATCGTGCACTATCCAATGATAGTCCGAATTGGGGATGCCATTGACAAAACAAGCTATCAACCAATTGTCCCCTTCTAGACCCGATTTTTGGATTTGGGTTCTAGCATGGTGAACATAGTCTTCTAGCGAGGAAAATTTCCTGCTAGAGAGGTTCATTAAAGCTTGTGCTGCCTCGGTTCGAGAGGGAGGTTGCAAAAATTGGCCCTTAAAAACCGTGACAAAATCTGTCCAGGTATCGGGCAATTTCCCCATAGTACGGAGCCCATGCCACAAGGCGGCGGCCTTACCCCCGAGTTCTCGGCCGACATATGCAATCTTCGTACTATCTAGCGTGGGATAGAGCTCAAAATGAGACTCCCATCGTCCCAGCCATGTGCAGATGGCTTCTTCGGTTCTTTCCTTTTTGTCTCCCGTAAATGGCTTAACGACAAATGATAGTTCACCTTGTCGCTCATCAGGTCTATTAGTCTCACGTTGTAGACTAATGACACGTGCCTCGAGAGCACTTTGAGATTGCCGAAGTTCGGTCATCTGTTGAGCGGTGAAACTAAGGTATTTGGTTATTTGTGCCAAATACATCTCAGTGGACATTTGTCCAGGAGGATTCCCTTGAGTTCCTTCCGCTTGAGCGGATGACATCGGGTCGTTAATTTGAGCCATTAAAGATTATTTCTAGAAAAGAAATAGGATAAGGTCAGAGAGATAGTCATAACATCATGTCGTGATGTAAACATATCATGGGCAAACATTAATCGATATCATGATCTCACGTCAATACCCCTCTAGACGAATGAGATGAGGTTCAAGATCAGGTTACTATGGTAACACAAAGGTGTTTTAAAAACCATGGGGGTGACAAATAAATGTCTTTCCCTTATCTCTATATCGATTTTTTCATGGTGGCTCCCCGAGGCTCAACCATGTATGTTCGCGTCATGAATAGTTTATACACGAAAAAAATGTTAACAATAAACTATGTTTCGGTGCCCACATATGTGGTTTCGGCTCTTTAAGTCCTATTACGAGAACCTCGAGGTGCACTTAGACCTTAAGTCTAAACATGTCTTATAGTCATATGTATCAAGGATGTTGTATGGTCTTGGTCATATTTGAACTCGAGACCTCAAGAACAAATACATTAAACACTTGAGCCAACCAAGTAAGTTGCTCTTCTTGAATGCTTAATGTTTGATGCGTATAAGAGATATGTGAGATCATATATGTTTTTTTTCAAAGAACATATATGTCAAGGGTCCTTATTTCGCCCTCATTTACCAAAACTATGTTGGTACGTTACCTAACCTCAAGTCTCGTAATTACGATGGCATACGCCAAAGTGCAACCTAATGGTCAAGCCAAATGAGCCCTCGTTTCGTAGTAGGCTCACGTGGGCCATCACATGGTCACGTCATTACGAATGCCTCTCGTAAGAACGAGCTCATGGTGGCATCGTATCCATGTAACGAGGGAGGGATATTGGATACATGCGTCATTGGAGCGACCTCACTTGAAGTGGGTCAAGCCCTACGTACTCAACATCATTATGGCTATTGGCGTTTCTTTACGTAACGAAATCAAGGTCATCAACGGGGTTATCAACAATAAAAAATTGTTGAAAAAGGGATGGTGACAACGCCATTCTCACAAAAATGTGAGGACGGCCACCAACATCCTTTTCCCGACAAGGACAACTTTCGATATAATCACGTAATAACGAATATACACATATGTTTACTTATCACATATATACGATCAAATACGTATATATGTGACCACATATGCCTATATTAAACATATCTTTATATTAAATAGCCACAAATGATGTGATCGAGATACGTAATCGAGGTATATACCTCTAGCACACGAAACATCCACAAATAAGAGATCATCGTAATACGCAATTGAGGTATTGACCTCTTACGCATACGAGACCAACCACATATCGTTTACAACAAATCAAGGTATTAAACTCATACGCAAACGTAACATATGTTCGTGAACATAATACATAATTGAGGTATTAACCTCGTACGCATACGACACTCATCACATATTATTAATATGTCAAACGAGGTATTGACCTCGTGCACATATGTAAACGTTTTAGATAATCAATTAAAGACCACTACAACATCATTGACTTAATGAAAAAAAATGACATATAAACTAAACACATGATTAGATGGGAGACAAGAGAATAGAAAAAAAAATTATGGAAAGAGTTACTGAAGTTCTTTGTTGATCGTTGTCTGGATCAAGGCCGACCGCACATCGATCGATCAGCATCAATCAAAAGACAAATGAAAAACAAAGAAACATTAGTACGTAAATCTGATACCAAATATTATAGATCTAAATACTAAAGTAAGCTTAAGATAAGGATAAAGTAATGATAGATAGAAAGGAGAAAGAGAAAGAAGGGTGTCGATCCACCCGACCACCCCTGAGCGAAGGGATCGAGACGGACTCGAGCCTCGATCGGTGTCCCATACCACCGCCGTGGCGTCGAGTCGTACCTGGTGCTGGCGCGCTCGCTACAAGAGTTGACCCACCACACGAGCAGGGTCTCGATGTAGTCAAAAGATCATCAAATGAGGGTAGCTAGGCCTCTTATTTATAGCGATACCCAAGGCCCCCAGGCAAGTTCACACTTGACCTAATGGGTTGTCTCAATCCCGAGGATTAAAAGTAATCCTCCCCTTCTTTACACTCTCGTTTAACCCTCACACTTATCCACGTGTATAGAATACTACGGTAAATTCTCACCACGGGATATTATATGGTCATGCCCGTAACACATCTGTTGAAGTTCTACTAGGCCAAAGCGGTCAGAATAACCGTCTACCTTCAAAATCGGGCATCTACCAATGGAGGAGTGTCACCACATGAGTTGTACTTCAAGAAGAAGCCGAACTTGGCACACTTGAGGGTTTTCAGTAGCATCGCGTATGTGCATGTGCCGAAGGACAAACGGAGGAAGCTGTATGCCAAATCCGAGAAGTGTATCTTGATTGGCTACTTGGACGAACAAAAGGGTTATAAGTGTTATAACCCCCAAACAATCTCGTGTAAGTCATGATGTTGTGTTCGACGAGTCCGCGTCGTGGTACTTGCCTTCGCCTCCAACCCCTCATGACATTATTCCGATCTCTGACAAAGAGGTCAGCGAGGCTGAATTGCCTCGGGATGAAGGAGACAACGGAGCTCTTGAAGAGAGTCCGATCTCATTCAGGCTAAGTGGGTTGAACGTGCGACTGAGTCAGCATGACCAATTAGATGCAGAGCCGGCGAGTAGTGGAGACTTGGGTGTAGTCGGTCATGCATTCCCCGCGCAAGAAGCCAAGGAGATGGTTTACTTGCGAAGAGAGGGAAAGAAGAAGATGTCGGAGTATGGCACTGATAAAGAGGAGTCGGATCGAAGTGAATCCGACTCTGAGAAGAATGAAGACGGACCTTCGAAAACGAAGTCCGCGTCGGCCAAGAGGGCCTCAAAATCGGTTAATGAGCAATTACACCGATCTACCCGCCAGAAGAACCCTGTGGTGCGGTTCGGATACAACGAGTACATGGTGCATCATTATGCGTACATGACGCGAGTGGCGGAAGTGCGTGAGCCGGAGAGCTATGCCGAAGTGGCGAAGGACGCAAATTGGCGTGCCGCAATGGAGGAAGAAATGCACGCATTAGCAGAAAATGAAACTTGGGACTTGGTTCATGCCCCGAAGGGTGTAAAGCCGATTGGGTGCAGGTGGGTGTACAAGGTCAAGTACAACACTGATGGCTCTGTCAACTGCTACAAGGCCCGGTTAGTGGGAAAGGGATACGCACAACATCACGACATCGACTACAATGAGACCTTTGCGCCTGTCGCGAAGATGGCAATGTGGGTGGCATTTACATCAGATTGATGTAAAGAATGCATTCCTACAAGGAGAACTTGAGGAGCAAGTGTACATGGTACAACCCCCGGATTTCAATCCGGCAAGAACACCTCGGTGGTATGCCGACTGAAGAAGTCCCTCTACAGACTAAAACAAGCCATGTGTGCGTGGAACGCAAAGATCACGCAGCGCCTACGTCGGATGGGGTTTGCCACGTCCAAATCGGACTCTCCATTGTTTGTCAGGCAAGGTCGACATGGACCGGTTAGTATTTTACTTTATGTTGATGATTTAGTCATCGCCAGTGCCAACCTAGATGAAATTAGTTGTGTAAAGTCCCAGTTTGCGGCATCATTCGACATGAAGGACGTAGGGGACCTTCATTACTTCCTAGGGATCGAAGTGATCCACACCCCCAAAGACATACTAATCAGCCAATGACATTACATTGTCGTAGTGTAATTCGCACACTACGTGGAAATTGCATTTTTGTCCCTCCGAATGGGACAAGGAGGAACCGGTAAGGAGAACCGGTGAGAACTGGCAAGGAGGAACCGGTAAGGAGAACTGGTGAGAACCAGCAAGGAGGGACTGACAAGAGCCGGATAAAGAAGGCCGGGGAGAGTCTCTCACCGGATGAAGAGCCAAATTTATAAATAAAAGGAAAGAACACGTTCGCGTTCACAAGTGGAAGGATTGTGCATTCCACTTGTAGAATCTTCTTAAAACGAAGCAAATACACCCTCTCTACAATAATTGGATGCACTAGTATCACATGTTCCTCAACTTGATAAGAATTTGCAAATATAAAAATACATGATAGATCTACGAGTGGAGATCATTAGAAATCATGCAAGTTTAGACATGTTGATAAGTTAATGTAGGCATAATAAAGTTCAACTATGGCTCAATATGGCACTATTGTGCGACAAGGGAAACACTAACTTAAAGACTTATATTAATTAGGTAGGTTTTACAAAAATATGAGGTGTACTTGTATCCATACTAATAAAATGAGATATAATTTATACTTTGACCCATACGTGCATGTATGTAATTGTGGAAAATGTAGGGTAGTGCACATTAGGATAAGTGATTGGAATAACTAACTTATTAAAGTATTCAATACTTGTATTAAAAGTTGATCTAATCTATTCCTCAGTTTGTTCATATGGGATCAAACCATATGTGTATATAATTGTGCACAATGTAAGGCAGTGAACTTTAGGATAATGTCGTGGAAATAACAAACCTATTAGGCTTTCATACCTGTATTTAAAATTGATCTACTCTATTGCTTAGGTGATTCACACAAGATCAAACTCCGAACGATAACGCAACTGGAACCATTATCAACACACTACACAATCTAAGCAGCAATGGAATAGAAACATAATAGTTTTAACAATATAAGACAAAGATCCATAATAACAACATGGACAGTCATGGCAACAATTATAGGGCCATGTTCTGTTAAGGTTAGCTTGGACCAAAATCAGCCTCCATTTAAACTAGTTCATGTTTCTCCATAAGTTTGGTAGTCAGCTATGCACGCGGTGAAACCAATATCATAAATCTACTAATCAAGTATATAAAAATAAAATTGAAACATATAGATGATTATAAAGAATAGAATCCACTAGGTAAAACCCAAAATTTGTATTAATAATGTGAAATCTTAACAAATCGTCAGTGTCATATTCTTTATAGAGTCTATTACATAGCAATCAATTCATCAACGTCATTTTCTTCATCATCTTGTGTAGAACTGTCTTCGGCTATACGTGCATTGGTTTCCCCTGTTAGCCGAGCCAACGAAATATCTTCTATAAGCTCATCATCAAGCTCTTTTAGCTCCCCCGGTTCGCCGGCTAACGGAGGAATAGGCTCTCGCGAAGCAGGTTGAAACCTTTCTGTATTGGCGAGGTTCTTTGCACCGACCTCCTCATCCTGGTCTGGGCACTCCCACAAAGCCTTAATCCGCATATTAATAAATATAACTTGGTCCTCGTCCTTCTCCAATGCAACTGTATTTCTAAACAGCTTCAATGCACATGCTGACGTAGTTCCTATGATGTAAGTAACAAGAAGATTTAGTTGTCAAACGAAAAAAAAGTGATTGGTTATCTCAAGATCGTTACCCTAGTTCGAGGAATGCCCGTGCCAGAAAAGAGATCTAATATCCAGTCTCCTTCGACAGAAAACATCTCGATCAAGCGCATCATAAGTCGTTGAGGTTTTTGGTATGGGTTGACAAGTCCCCGTTCTGTCGTGGTGACATGTCGCAATTTCCGAGTCACTGCTGGATATACCAACAGATTTGAACCTCCCACTTCATTAGAATGCTCTTTGATTCTCTGTTTTTTAATTTCATCGAAGTAGCCAACCGTTATGTATTCAATGGCATTAACGAACCGAAAAGTTGGCCCTCTATTTACATTGGTCTTGATCCTATAAAAAATAATTCATCGAGTTAAGAATAGATTCAACAACCTTAAGAATTGCAATATAATGAAAGACACCTATAAATAATCCTTACCATGCAAGGTTCTCGATGCCATGGCAACGAGATCTCAAAGCTTGAGCTACCGAGTACCCTTGGTCCATACTATGAAAGACAACTATTCGCCACAAGGATGCGGTCGTTAGCTCAGCGAAATCCTTGACCATCTTCTCCAATTGTTTAAACCTAAACGGTTCATCGTCGTATGATGACCCAGCCATTCGAAATCCGTAAGGAATATCCGCAATCATTAGCGTATATTCCTTCTTTGGCACCTTCTGGATCAAGTCGATGACATCACCGCAAACCACATTGTAGTAAAGATCTCTCGTAATATCTTTTTTGTGGCTAAATTTTTTTAACGAGCCATCTTCCTCCATTTCGTTAGCCTTGACTAAGCGACGATCCTTTTCTTTTCTGGCTCGCTCGAGATGTGCAAGGAAGGATGTAGGGAAATCGTGTATATCCTTAACTTCTCCTTGTTTCTTGCCTCGACATGGTTTCTAATAGAAGCAATAGGACATCAGGTATTATTATACAAGCTCTACATATGATGAAAGGGTAATGAAAAACCATGAATACTAACCCAATCCTTGAATGCAATAAAATACTCTGATAACGCCTTATACGAAGACGTTAGAGGATAATCCTCGGTCACTTGTTCCCAAGTTATACATCCAAGTTGTTTCATCATAACTTCTTGGATCTTCATGTACACCTTATGACTGTAAAATTAGAAATCAAGATTAGAACTTTGAATTACACCAGATAGACTACAATTTCAGTATTTGAAAGACTTACTTATTGAACTCAGTGACCATTTCTTCAAGGCTTAAATCTTTCGCCACAACCCTTGACAAAACCGACACAAGAAGCTGCTCGTCCTTAATACCTTGCATCGCTCTCCATAGAGACAGCTTCATGTCGTCTGCCGCTTCTTCAATTGTCAAGTCAATTTTCTTGGCGGCTTGTGACTTTAATTCTAGTTGAGGGTCAACCCTACATTTCTTTTGTCGTTGACCCTTTACCTCCTTATTCTCCCACATTGAGAAGATTTGATCTTGGAGGTCCCATACTTCTCCATCTCTAAACGCCAATTGAAACCAAGACTCATACTTTCGAAGACCATCGGACCTAACATTATCATCTACCACAATGCCGACTTCATGCAGACATTGACGTCGAAGGCCTGGATGTAACTTCACACCAAACTTTTGTTTCACATCTAAATACTCGTGGTGGAAGAACCGTATACGCTCAATAGACGACATTTTCTGCCTATAGTCATTATCATTATTATGGTCCCATGCCAACAGCTTAGCCTCTTCGGTTGTGAGCCCAACATAAATTTTGCACTCGGCATACTTGAAGAAGAAAGTGGTTGGATGTTCTCTCACAAGTTGCCGACGTGCCTCTGCTGAATGCGATCCACCAATGACAAAATAATTATATTGATCATGCTTTCTAATATCAAAATCTTCAATGGTTTCACATTCTTCAGGATCTACCATAACAATAAAAGGCACCACAGTGGCATGAGGATTAATTTTCATTTTTTTCTTGAGATTTTGAACATGCATGCGGTGAGGCTCTCTAATCTCAAGTGGTCTTCGACCTGTTTTTTCATCAATAGGGGGCCGATGGATGTGTGTTATAGGAAAATTAAATACTTGCCCTTTCCTGACCAGCTTCCGTTGCATTAACTCTCTCCTTATTTTATTCTGCTCGGATGACAAAACACCCGAGGCCAGCTCGGCTCCTGGCGTCCCCTTATTATCCTCTTCTTCATTTTCACTTGTTGAATCCGTATCCGACATTTTCGTTGTCTTCTTCTTGGCTGGTCTTGACTGGACTTTGGATACCTTTTTTGTGGCCTTCAAGGGGGAGGGCTCTTCATCTCTTAGAGTTACATGGCCTTGTATATAAGGCCTCAAGGTAACAATAAGGTTTTGTGAGTTATCAAGTGCTTTTTTGAACACTTCAGGCCCACAAGATTCCTTTACTAAAAGGTCTTCTGAAAGGAACACTTTACGTACCCCCTTGGAGCATTCTATCATTACCAGTATGTTGGCCGAATCTGCATCTTCGTAGTCAAATCGTAGAATACGGCCATACATAAATGGGGTTTCTTTTCCAAGCTGCCCCTCACCCTTCTTCTTTGTTGTATACAATACGACTTTTTTCTTTGAGTGGACATATTGCATACACCATTCCTTGTCCGTTAGATCTCGGTCAGGAAGGTCTTCGCCTCCAGTAGCGGCGACAAGTTTCTTTTGGCTAACATCACTATGTGGCTGAGATTTTGTCTCTTCGTTAAAGAGAAGCTTTTTTCCTCTCTTCATGGTCTCAAGAGCTACCTTGGTCTGGGCTTCGATTGGAGAACCTTGTATGCGAAGCTTAATTTTCTTCACGGGTCGGTCCGACAGGTTCTCAAACGACCTATTTAAGAAAGTATATGCAAAAACATAAGTTAGACAGTCACGTAGATTGAAGTTGTATATTATAATGAAGAACAGTTTCCAGGAGCAGTAACATATTCAAAAATCTATTATAGGCAGGGCTATTCAACCTAGAAAATATATATCGTAATAAGTAAAACGGGTTATATATTCTTTTAAATAGTAGGTATGACTTATATAGATTCTAAACCTATATTGAGGAGAATTTGCCATAGTAAAGGCAATTTGTAGATCATTTTCTACTATTTTAAGCTAAAGTAGGTCATAAAACACCTATAATTAGAGCATGTATTTCTTTAAAAGTAAGTAAAGTCAACATAAAAAAGACTGATTTTGCCAGACAATTTGATATCATTTCCACCCCATAAACGATTTTTCTCTCTCAAAGCCTTCTTATATACAGGGACTCGATACGCCGTATCGAGTTCGTGTTTAAAACCTACACTTTAAACACGAACTCGATACGCCGTATCGAGTTCGTGTTTAAAGTTTGAATTTTAAAAAGGAACTCGATACGCCGTATCGAGTTCCTATTTATAGTGTAGGTTTTAAACAGAAACTCGATACGGCGTATCGAGTTCGTGTTTAAAACCTACACTTTAAACAGGAACTCGATACGGCGTATCGAGTTCGTGTTTAAAACCTATACTATAAACAGGGACTCGATACGCCGTATCGAGTTCGTGTTTAAAGTGTAGGTTTTAAACACGAACTCGATACGCCGTATCGAGTTCCTGTTTAAAACCTACACTATAAATAGGAACTCGATACGGCGTATCGAGTTCCTTTTTAAAATTCAAACTTTAAACACGAACTCGATACGGCGTATCGAGATTCTTTTTGAAACCTACACTTTAAACACGAACTCGATACGGCGTATCGAGTTCGTGTTTAAAACCTACACTTTAAACACGAACTCGATACGGCGTATCGAGTTCATGTATACAATACAAATATTTATACACGAACTCGATACGGCGTATCGAGTTCGTGTTTAAAACCTACACTTTAAACATGAACTCGATACGGCGTGTAGGTTTTAAACACAAACTCGATACGCCGTATCGAGTTCGTGTATAAATATTTGTATTGTATACATGAACTCGATACGCCATATCGAGTTCTTGAGAAACGAAACATATTTACAAAAATGTCCACAGTGTCAGAGGCCTACCTAGAGTCCTCGCGCTCGATTCTCTTTGAAGACATGGTTGATCGTGTTGAAGTGGAGGCGGAGATCGCGCTTTCGTGCTTTGTGCTCTGAGTGCTTTGTGTGCTCTGTGTGCTCTCTACGTTCTGTGTGCTCTGTACGCTCTGTACGCTCTGGTGAGTGAAATATGACGAGGTCTTCCTATTTATAGGGATTGAACACATTGGTTAAAGTAACCATAGTCACCTTAACCAATGTTGGTAACTTTGAGGATAGTTAGTTGGTAACCATAGTCACATTAACTAGAGTAACTTATGATTGTATTAATGATTACAAAGTCAAACTAACATATTGATCAATCTTTTATAGTCATAACAACCTACAATGACTTCAAAGGTTATGAAGGAGACAATGATAGAGGTTCATGAATGTACCAATGATTGATTACTAAAAGCAACAATTTTTATGACTCTCAAATGTTATGTATTAAAGATATGGGCATGAATTAACCAATGATTGATAAGTCTAATATTTAAAATGGTGAGCATTAAAGAACCAATGCGTGAGACGTTCTATATCAAAATGGGTGCCATTAATTAGCCAATGATTTTAACATTAATCCAACATATTCAAGGCTTGTTAATGATTAGTTTTATATTTTACTTGATTTAACATCATTTAGATCTAGTTTATATAATGATTGATAATTTAAGTAAAATTACTTTATTAAAAATAATTTTTAGATGTATTGTATTAATAGAATATTACATAATATAGACATTCTATTGATTTGGCTTTTGTTTAGAGAGAAGTTTATGTTTAGGGAGGAGTATATGTTTAGAGAGGAGTATAACTTAGAGAGCCCTATCTAGACCTTAAGCCATGAGTGAAGATTCACCGTTCTCGATTGAAGAATATTGTTTGTCATCAGACCCATCGTTTTCTACTGAAGAGTATTGTTTGTCAACAGAGTCACCATATTCGATTGAAGAATATTGTCTGTCGACCGACTCACCATATTCTATCGAAGAATATTGTCTGAGCTCATCTACAGGGAATGTAAATAATGACACATGTGAAGAGTTCTCTATTGAAGAATACGATATTAATAAAGATACCGAGAATGAAGGAAGTGCCCAGGAAACATTGAATAACATTGGCGATGGTCGGAACAGAGAATTAGACTGTAACAAGGTTACACCAACCTCTATGCAGGAAGAGAAATCTAGGAGCCCTATGCATATTAGAAGAATCCCACGAAGAATTTGTCTGGCTAGATTTAGCTTGGTGACATCAGATAAACAGATTGGATTTGATGTCAACAAAATATGTTGTGCCCGTGGTTGTATGTCTATGATTGGAAAATCAAAGTTGCGAGAATTAAGACGATACTATTTTTCGATGACCGGTGATGAGCAAGACACTTACCTCGGATCACATATGCAACTAGTATCTGACAAATGTACGGGGATCAAAGTATCATTCGAGTATTATATCTTCCATGCGCAACAGATATGTAGAGTTGCATTCAAAATTGCGTTATGTGTTAGTAACATGTGGCTACATAGAGTACAACAACGTCTACTTAGCGGGGATCAGATGCTCAATTGTAAAGAGGTTCCAAGTATGAAAGGTGCAATTGGAAGACTAGCTATTGGCTGGATGAAAACTTACTTTCAGTTAAATTGTGAAGTAATGCCCACTACAGGTAGGATGCATCTTTCTGATAATTATACCCGTCGGGAAGTTTATGATGTCTATCGATCTGAAATGCTGGGCTCACGTAATAAGTCTATCACCTATAGCCAATTCACAAGATTATGGAGAGCTCGGTTTTCAAATGTTATTATTCCTCGTAAAGTACGTATGGGGTATTGCTCCATTTGTGCAAATCTTAAAAGTTTGGCTAAAGGTGCAAAGACATCAATGGAAAAGGATACGAGTAAGAAGTTACTACAAGAGCATCGTGAGGCACAATCCTTAGAACGAAGGAAGGCGATGCATCATAGAGAGAAGTGTTTGAAGAGGCCTGAACAATACATGTGCTTAATGATAGATGGCATGGACCAGAAGAAGACATGCTTGCCGCATATGCGGAGGCTCCCCAAAGATGTCAATGATGAGTGCCTTGTTCAAATGCACTTGGTGGGATGCTTGGCTTATAATAGGTCTGTTCGACCTCACGTCTTCATTACTTACCCCAATGTTCACAATGACCCTAACCTAACAGTTACAGTGATTCACCGAGTTTTGATGTCTTGGGGACAACCTTTCCCCCCTGTTCTATACATTCAATTGGACAATACTGCTAGAGAGAACAAAAATTCAACTGTATTTGGCTATCTAAGTATGTTGGTCAACCTAGAATTGTTTAGGAAAGTGAAATTCAATTTCCTTTTGGTTGGCCACACACATGACCATATAGATCAGATGTTTAGCACATTCTCCAGACAGTTGTCTCGGCATGATGCTTTCACTTTACCTAAACTATTTGATGTCATTTGTGATGCATATACACCACGCCCAAAAGTGTTACACTTGAAGGAGGTATATGACTTTAAGAGATATATATTAGATGGGGGTGGTGGGAATGTTAAATGCTTGCTCAGTTAAACAATATAAGTTTCAATCACATTTTTTTGATAAAGAAAAATGGAATAAGTGGTTCTACACTTTTGTATGCTAAACAATATTCATCTTCTACAACATGGGAACCTGAAGGTGGTTGCCAGTTATTACTTTGTATGCCGAGTACAATTGTCCATGGAGCTAAGCAAATGCCAATTGAGAAGAAAGGACAGTTGCAGAGCGACTTGGTATCAGAACAAAAACGGTCATGGCTCCAAGCCTTAGAAGAAAAAAGAAAGCATATTGAGGCCGCCAAGAAATATGCCGCATAACAAGACACGTCATGGTGGGATGTATTTTATAGTGATCAGAATGAAATTATAGACAATTGTGTATCTGTTGATAATTGGAATTTGGAAACGCCATTCACATGGTCGCTGCAACATGATCGCGTAAATAGAAGTCCGGAGCGACTAGTAAATGCGATTAATGACAGCTTGGTCCATCCACAACAAAGAGACATTTATGTGGGACCAAGGATGACCAAAGCAGCCGAAGCTAGATGGCAAGGAAATTTGCAAGAGCTCACCGCGGGGATGTTGATTGCAACGCCGGCTGATGAGAACTCACATGGCCACCAATTTTGGGTTGGTAAAATTCTAGAAGTGCTAATGCATGAAATAGAAAACACGATCAAGTCTATAAATGTTCATTGGTACATCACTAGAAGTGCAAATGCTTTTACAGGTAAGTATACATTGGAGATGATTGAATGCCAAACAAGAAGGGGAGGTAGGAAGAGGAAGCGAAACATTCGTAACACCTCGACCCTTGATATCTCTGATGTGGATATCATCGTGTACGACTTCACACTTACAAAAGCCGGACGATTAAGGAAGTCAACAATAGATATAATAAAAGAAAAATTACCAGGTCTACAAGGTGGCTCGAGTCAAAGGCAAACGAGATCTGCTACATATAATCTAGAGTCAAACCATTTGGTTTATGACGAAGATAATGCACTGATTGGTACATCCGAGGATGATGAGGAGGAATCGTCATTGTATATTAGTTATAGTAGTGATTCTCCGTAAAGGACTCTATCATGAATGTATATTTGGCTATTAAGTGTAACTACATTCCGCTTGTAACAAATCGAGTAATATAAAATCATGTGTTTTGAATTCTTATGATTTCCCAAAAATCGTTTCTTATAAAATAACATTGGTTGTAAAGTTTGTGATATAAATTGAGAATGTACGTTTTTGAAATTCGTCTTTTTTTAGTTACTTCTAAATCACGAAAATAGTGGATTTTTAACCTTTTTCATAGTATGTTTGAACTTGTATGATACTGGTATCAATGTGTTTTGTAAAATCATTGAAAACCCCCTAAAATTACCCTTATCCTTCCATTTATGCGCGATCCTTCCACTTGTGAACGCGAACGTGTTAAAGGTTGTTACGTGCATAGGGCAAGAATCAAACCTTGTATCTCCACGTACAAAAACCCCAACCTTACCATTGTACAAACTTATCCTAAGTGTTCTAAATATAGATTTAATACGTATAAGACCTTTATTTACGCCTACCTTTATTAAAAGGTAAGTCATGCATTTTTAGAATGCGTGAATACTTTATTTATAAGAAAAATGTACATCAATAAAAAAATGACTTCTGCACATCTAGCGAGCATGAGCACTATATTTAGGAAATAAAAGCATAGTGTAGAAAAGGCAACTCATGCACATTTAGTGTGCATGAACACTTTAGAAAAGGCATGAAGCTATGTTTAGCCTCTTCCATCCTTATATAAGGAGCAGAGAAAGATGTATGGGGTTGTTGATTGTTTTACAAGAGTTTTTCATAAAAATTCTCTTTCTTACAATCTAAATATTGATTAAATACACTAAACACGTGGGATTCACAAGTTTTATTTCTTAACTAGCCTTATATTATATTCTTCTTTCTCCTAGTCCAAAACCTCAGTGGTTCCCACCCAACTCACAAAACGATCCGGAGCCGAAAGGCACGACAACGTGTTGAGTATGCTCTTCAAGTTCGGGATGGCAAACTGTAAGTTCATCTCAACTCCTCTGGACAGAAACGCCAAGCTTTGCCGAGATTCAGGAAACGCATGTGACCCGACACGGTTCTGACAGAGCGTCGGAAGCCTAATTTATTTGACGATCACTTGGTCGGATCTCAGTTACCTGGTCGGCTTGATCAGTCAATTTATGTTGCAGCCCACGGCTGAACACCTTCTGTGTAGCACTAAGGATAGGGCGTTGTTATATCGGGCAGGCATAGCCAAGCAGTTAGTCGGTTACACGGATGTCAATTGGGCCGGAAATGCCGGCGATCATAGATCAACATCTGGATATGCATTTTCATTGGGAAGTGTGACGATAGTATGGAGCAGTAAAATGCAGCTGACAGTGGCATTATCGAGCACAGAGGCCGAGTATCGAGGAGCGATTGTTCCGACATGCGAAGCCATTTGGCTCAAGAGGCTACCCAAGGATCTACAGGTGGAAGTGTCTGCTCTGACGACGATCTACTTTGACAACCTCAGCAGCATCCAACTTGCGAAGAACCCCGTCTTCCATGCCAGGACCAAGCACATTGAGGTGCACTACCATTTTGTCCACGAGCGTGTCCTCTCCGGTGAAGTCGAACTTGCATATGTTCCGACGGATTGGCAGATTGCTAACATCTTCACCAAGCCCCTTGGTCTTGACAACTTGTGGCAATTCTTGGGTGCGCTTGGTTTGCGGCATCTTGACGTGCCGAACTTGAGTGGGAGAAAAAACTAGGAAAGGGAGTAGGAAAAGAGTGGAAGTGACTATGAAACCGAGTCAGATGAAGAATTTGATTCCGGGTTGGCTAAAGAAGCCGAAAGCGGAAACAAGGGCAGCAATTGAAGATGAATGCGGGCAAGACCAAAGGCGAAGCCGAAGGCGGAAACAAGGGAATCGAATTCGTCTCCAATTCTTCTTCTATCTTCAGCAATCGAAGAAGCCGAAGACAGAAACAAGGCCAAGACCAAGACATGGTCTGATGTGGTTAAGGGCCTGAAGATAGAAGACGAATTGGAGACAGCCAAATCAGGCAAGAGTGGAAATGAATCGGAGATAGCCGATTCGGTTCAAATGTTCGATTCGGAGACGCCGAATCAACTGAAGGACAAGTGGAGGAAAGGGCATCGTAAGAGGTGCCAACACTGCAACAGTAAGGGAGCTGAGAAAGGCCGCACAAGCTGACAAGCTGACTGAAAGAGTTGAGGCACATGGAATTGAACGGGTCGAGGAGTGCGAGCGAGGCGTGAAGCCTAGAGAAGCCGGAGCGAAGATCCAGAAGAGCAAGCAGAACGTAAAGTTGAGCTTGAGGGGGAGTGTTGAGATAGAAGCTCAACATTGGGTGTGTAAACTGGTGCGTAAACCCGATGCACAACGAGAGGGCGTAGCAATGCGTAAACCGGGAGGCTGTTTGATAGATATTCCGTAGAGGAATATATTTTTGGGAATTAGTGTAGGGGTTCATTGATGAGCATTGAAGTAGGAGTCAATACTTCTATTAGTCCATATGGAGTTGTATAAAAGTGCTCTCTGAGCACATCCTATGTATAGAGTTTTAGAGTATTGTTTTGGAATAGAATTTTCTGTGCGTTCTGCTCTCTTTGTCTCTCCCACTTACGTTGTGTTGATTAAGCTTTCCATTAAACCTTCCTCATCTTCCTTGTCTTTTGTCTGTTGTTACTTGGTTGTGTCTGTTAAGCTTCCGCACGTATTCTTTTACTAAGTTGATAGTGTCATTCTTGTATTGTAGCCCTTTTTTTGGAATAAGATTGTTACATTGTGTGCCTCTTTGTGTTACGAGCATGACCATATAATATTCCATGGTAAGTTTTACTATAGTATTATTCTATACAGGTGGATAAAGTGTGAGGGTTAAACGAGAGTTTAAAGAAGGAAAGGATTACTTTAATCCTTGGGATCGAGACAACCCATTAGGCCAAGTGGGAACTTGCCTGGGGGCCTTAGGTCTGGCTATAAATATGAGGCCTAGCTACCCTCATTTGATCATATCTTGACTACATCAAGACTTTGTCCTCGTGGTGGATCCAACTCTTGTAGCGAGCGCGCTAGTACCAGGTATTACTCGACGCCATAACGGTGGTATGGGACGCCGATCGAGGCTTGAGTATGTCTTGATGATCCCTTCACTCGGGTGGTCGGGTGGATCGACACCCTTCTTTCTCTCTCTCCTTATCTATTTACCTATTTTATCCTTATCATATGCTTACATTAGTAGCTAGCTCTAACAGTTGGTATTTGAGCTTTCATTCTAATGTTTCTTTTGTTGATTGTTTTTGTTTTCTTCTTGATGGATGGCGATTGATCGAGCTTGATCCAGATAGCTATCAACAAAAGAACTTCGGTAACTCTTTCATGATTTTCTTTTTCTATTCTTTCTTCTCCCAATCTAATAATGTATAGTCAATATGTAATTTTTTTCATTGATTCAATTATATTGTAGTGGTAATAATTGGTTGTATAAAACGTATACATATGTGTATGAGATCAATACCTCATTTGACATATATTTGATATGTGTTTTGTGTTGTATGCGTATGAGGTTAATACCTTAGTTACGTGTTATGCTCACATACATATGTTACGTATACGTAAGAGGTCAATACCTCGATTTCTATGTAAATGATATGTGATTTACCACCACGTGTTCCCACGTGTCGTTTGTCCATATGGGTCGGTCCCAAATCGTGGGATAACCAATTTTTGGACTATCCTACTCTTAGCCCATTTAAATTAGCTATAGAATTGGTCTGTAAGGTTATGCTTGTGGTGCAACATAATGACTTGAATATTCTACATACCAAAGTTAGATCCATCAAACTCTTATGAATTGGTCATGCTTTTGAATTAGTAGGATACATCTTTAAGGACGACATGAGAGATCGATTTGATATGGTCGATATGGGCCACGAATCGATCCTTCGAATCAATAAGGACAAGTTCACAATCATCGATCACATTACCTTGAGTCGGATGGTTCCATAAACTGTTACGGGATTGTTACGGGATCGGCTGAGAGATTGATTCGATGAAAAACGGTGAAGTTAGGATCATATGTGGAGTTGATCGAGATGAACCCACGAGCTTTTGATTGTGTCAATGCTTCGGATCGGGAGGTTCTTGTCCGTGCGGCTCTGCCATAAGATAGGATCCCTGCGGATCGGTATTGCAATCCGGACATCTAATCCATCCGATGGCTATGGCCAAATGCAGTTTTGTGATGTGTCTTGGTGAGGAGGAGGATGGACAGATAGGACTAGGGCATGCATGCTTCTTCACACCATAGAGGCTTTCCATGGCAAGAACAGAGGAATGATGGAATGAGCCTGAAGAACAGCAGTACATATAGAAAGAAGATCAGTTTCCCTCTGTAGCTTCACTGGATGAAGTAAAACGAGCGAGGCGGCGCGTACCCAGAACAGATCTTCCTCTTCCTTCTCCCTCCCCCCTCTTCTCCTTGTTGTTCCAGGTGATCTTCTTCACTCCTGTACCCTTGTCAAGAATTAGGGTTCTTCAAGCAATGGGTTTAGGCTTTGGGGCACTGGTCTTAGGGTCTCTGTCAAGCATTGGAGTTCTCAGTAATCAAAGGTGTCATCAAGCATCAGGTCTTTGTCTGGCATTAGGGTTCTTAGGGAAAACTAAGAGTTTTTGTTAAACCTCAGGTTCCCTTCTGACTCTAGGGTTTTCGATAAAAATAGCAGGGTGTGTAGCAGATTTTAGATTTTGTAGGCAAACAGTAAGGGGTTTTAAGTCACACATTAGGGTTTTTTGTTAGGACTGTCAAGTCAACATTAGTGCAATTCTTTGAATATTGTTATTTTGATCTGCAGCAAGAAGCATCCAAAAGGTGCGGATCTGCTCATTCCACGAACAGATCTTCCTACCTAGGTCTTTTGTAAAGGAATTTGCGTTACAGATCGATTGCCCTTATATAGAAATAGATGAATTCTCCTTCTAGACTGATTTAAGATATAGATCGATTTTCCATATATGGAAAGAATTTAAATTTTCCGTTTCATGGTTTTTTATTGTGCTGCTGCTGACATAGGGATTTTTTCCTAGTGCCTTTTGCCTCATAGAGAGTTTCGTAGTTGCATTTATAGAGGAATTTAGCCTCTTCTCTTGATTGAGGATACATTTACTGCATAGAGGTATTTTCTCTGTAATCGAGGGATTTTTCCTAGTCCTTTTGTGCAAGGATGGGCTAAGTCTTTTGAGCATAAATTATTTTGACATATAAAGGAATTTTCCTTATAGAAAAACCTTTCTTGCGACTCCTTTGTGCTGGAATCTTGCCTTATATAGGTTTTTTCCTTGAAGAGGAAATTTGCACTCTGAGGAATTCTACTGATTTTCATTCATACAGCGACATCTAAGATGCAGCTTGTCTGCTAAATCCTGCTAACTATTTAACACAAGGTTTGTTGTCTTCAATTTTCAGGGTAAATGGTGCCATAGACCTTTTGTCATACTCCTCTTCAGATCTGTGAAGGAAGGTCACAGCTCAGCAAAATGGCGAGTGTATCTGTTTCTATGAGGATTTGTTCTCTCTGTTATGTCTTGGCCATATTTTGGGTGCCTAATGCTGATGGTTTTTATTTGCCTGGAAGCTATATGAAGAAGTTTTCTTACAATGATCCTCTCATGGTTATGGTAAATTCACTTACATCCATCGAGACCGAGCTTCCATTCAGCTATTATAGTCTTCCATATTGTAAGCCGAAAGAAGGAGAACAACATAGTCCAGAGAATCTTGGAGAGCTCCTTATGGGTGATCGCATCGAGAATTCACCCTATAAATTCCATATGAATGTCAATGAGTCAAGTGTATACCTGTGCACAACCTCAAAGCTTAATGCGGAAGCTACCAAGGTTTTGAAGCAGAGGATTAATGATCTTTATCAAGTTAATATCATGCTGGATAATCTACCTGCAATAAGGTATGTAAAAGCAGGAGATTACACACTTCAAATGACAGGATTCCCAGTGGGTTTCTTTGATGAGGCCCGCACGAAACAGCACTGCATTATCAATCACCTTAAGTTTATTGTTCTTATTCACGAGTTTCAAGATTCTGGCATCACGGGAGCAATGGCCACTGGTGATGGATTAGATGTCATTCCAACTGGTGATGGTAGTGATGGTAAGAATTTGCCAGGTTTTCAAGTGGTTGGGTTTGAGGTCTATCCTTGCAGTGTCCGTCATTCTGATAAAGAGAGTATTTCAAAACTCAACATGCATGATAAGCTTCCCTCTGTTGATTGTGAGGATGCCACACCGCAATGCATTCAGGAAGGTGAGCAAATAGTGTTTTCTTATGATGTAAGTTTTGTGAAGAGCGACATTCGTTGGCCTTCACGATGGGATGCTTATCTCAAGATGGAAGGTGCTCGGGTGCATTGGTTCTCAATTTTGAATTCATTGATGGTCATCACATTCCTCGCTGGCATTGTATTTGTCATCTTTCTTCGCACTGTACGTCGGGACTTGACCAAATATGAGGAATTAGACAAAGAAGCACAAGCCCAAATGAATGAAGAGCTTTCTGGATGGAAGCTAGTGGTGGGAGATGTGTTTAGAGCTCCACCACATGCAAAGCTACTGAGTATCATGGTCGGAAATGGGGTACAAATTGCTGGGATGGCAGTTGTTACGATATTGTTCGCCGCTTTCGGGTTTATGTCTCCCGCATCGCGTGGGATGCTTCTTTCAGGAATGATATTACTCTATCTTTTCCTCGGGATATTGGCTGGCTATGTGGCTGTGAGGCTATGGAGGACCCTTAAAGGGGACTCTACTGGATGGAGATCAATTGCATTTCGTGTTGCATGCTTTTTCCCTGGAATTGCATTTGGCATTTTGACCACTCTCAACTTCCTTTTGTGGGCAAGCAAGAGCACTGGCGCCCTACCAATATCTCTTTTCTTTGTGCTCCTTGCCTTATGGTTTTGTATCTCAGTGCCACTGACCCTTTTGGGTGGCTTCTTTGGCATAAGAGCTGAGCCAATTCAATATCCTGTCCGAACAAATCAGATACCTAGAGAGGTTCCAAAGCAAAAGTACCCATCATGGCTATTAGTTCTTGGGGCAGGAACTCTACCTTTCGGGACACTTTTCATCGAGCTCTTCTTCATCATGTCTAGCATTTGGCTTGGCCGAGTTTACTATGTCTTTGGCTTCCTCTTTGTCGTGCTCATATTGCTGGTGATAGTATGTGCGGAAGTCTCTGTTGTGCTCACATACATGCATTTGTGTGTGGAAGATTGGCGTTGGTGGTGGAAATCTTTCTTTGCATCGGGCTCTGTTTCATTATATGTTTTCCTTTATTCCATCAACTACCTGGTGTTTGATCTACGAAGTTTGAGCGGGCCTGTTTCTACCACATTGTTTTTGGGATACTCAGTCTTGATGGTCTTGGCTATCATGCTTGCTACAGGTACTATTGGATTCCTCACATCGTTCTGGTTTGTTCACTTTCTCTTTTCATCAGTCAAGATTGATTGATCGAGAGAGAACAACGGTCTTTTACGTGGATTTAGCAAAGGTATGTGTGGATGCATATCTCTCTCCAATTAGTAGTAAAATTGGGTTGAAGTTGGTGGACATTGCATGCAGTGCATATCTGTGGCTTCAGTTTTTTGCTTTTCTTACTGGAGCAAGTTGGTACTGGATTGTATGTAACATGCAAATATACAAATGACTTTTGGAATGACCTTTGCAATATCAATATTGACTTCCTAGTTAATGAACATTTTTGAACTTATATGAGGTACTGTATTTCCTATTGATTCGAAATCCTCACTTTCGTGATGGCGTTCAGATATTGTAAGCATAAAACAATGTCTACAACAAGAATAAAAAATCCATTTAAGTTTTCATTGTGTGGTGCAGCTTCTGGCTGATGGGCTGCATCAGTTTATAAATGAATTATATGCATTTATTACAATTATGGTAATCATTCATTGGCAAATGTCCAAGCAATGTGTTGAAATTTTGATACTGCATTGAATTTCTTGGAGGGCATGGGGTCCTATCAACCCGCAATTGTCCACATACTAGATTTTTCATTGGTTTACTTGCTAAACAGTTACATTATAACCCGCAATTGTCCACATACTAGATTTTTCATTGGTTTACTTGCTAAACAGTTACATTATATAAATATCAAAAGGTCTGTTCTCACCTGTAATGTTTCTTTTTCTTGTCTTGATTAAATATTTAGAATTTGTGAACTACTACAAAAAGCTTAGTCACTGCATATTTGATAATGCTATATTACTCGTAAGATATCCTCTATTGAAATTTTTTATCACCAACTATTGTTGAATTTTGTGGTCATCAAGAGGATGTGAACTTTATGTTCATGAATCAAATCATTAAGCTGTAGACTTTAGAAAGATTTGTGATTATTAAGTCATGGACCAATGTGTCCCATGATTGAACCATTTAGCTAGTGATCTCCAAATAGAGTTGTTCTCATAGACTTAGTTAACAAAATAGGATTTAGTGTAGAAACTCTCGTAAGATAACAACACCTTTGATAAACAATTCTAGTCATGTGACTACCTTAAGTTTGAAAATCATGTGTTGGAATTGTGGAGGATATCCTTGGAATAAAGGCTTGGGATTAAGTGATGTGGTTCACATTATTGGTATTATATTTCTTGTTGAAACCAAGGAACATAAAGCCAAGCATATACATAAAATTTATATGGCCCCACACTAGAAGTAATATTGGCTGAGCAAAAGTGACATGTATTTATCATGGGGGTTTGGAAAACTAGATACAAGTATGCAAGTCTAATGAATACTAAAAATATACGTGGGTTGAAGTAACATTGTTAAAGATAAACTTTATTTGGCATGTTGTTACATTCCTCATAGAGAATCCCACTACTATAATGTTTCTAAGCTACATCATGATAATTATTTTTCAAATGTATGTGCATTCTTACATATCAGAAGATTGGAAAGTGTTGCTTGCGGGAGATTTTAATGTTGGAGTGGAACTTACCAAAATGTGGAAGTTATATGATAATGTAATGGTGATAGATTTGGCGCATGAATCAAAAGATTGTATTATGTTAGATTATGGCAGGTTTCTCATACACATGATTAAATGCACAAGCTTATATATTATTAGTGGTACATGTGCATTTCCAATATCAAATGTTTTGACATGTCTTCCATCCTTGGGACGAGGAAGTGTAATTGACTATATATTGGTGAAAGAATGTGATGAATCCATAATGAATACTTTCAACATCGGTCCATTGGGAGCAAGATAGGCTATCAATATTTTGATGCACATGTAGGCGGACATAGAATGCTTAGTTTCCCATTCAATGGTTGGTTTGATGAAGACTCAAGGCTCATCTAAAATTTCCAAGCTTGCAAAAGATAAAACAAAGGAAGCCTTGATATTGCATCAATATCGAAGAATGACGATGAGAAAAAAACGACAATACTATCAAATGCAAAAGAAGAAGAAAAGACACCTTAGTTATACATCACTATCATGGCAAAAAAATTTATATAATTGGTTGAACATCATCATGAAAGAGCATTAGGTCAAGCAAGCTTTAGACCAAAACATTCAATTGTCGATGATTTGGTTATACTAAGAGTTACACCAGAAAAAAGTCTACTGAATCAAGGGAAAACACTATTTCGCAGTTTTTTAGACCTGAAGTAAGATGTTGACACTATATTAAGGACTGAGCTTTGGAAAAGAATGGTAGAGAAAAGAATGTCATTGCGGTATTAAGTAGTTATAGTATAATTGTACAAGCAAGTAAGGTGCCAATTCAAAATGGATAGTGGTATCTTGAAGTACCTTTTTGACAACATGGGGGTCAAGTAAGAGTGCCCACTCTCTACCACACTCTTCAATCTATGCATCAATATCAACCAGTTCCCTCTTCATCCAAGTAGTTATCAATATATATATATATATATATATATATATGTACGTACATATGTATGTGTTGACTATTGTAGGTAGCCGATTGGTCGGCTGAGGTCAACTGAGTAGAAGCAAGTATAGATGGATCTTGTTTCACAAGAAACAAGCAAGCATGAATTAAGAAGAATATGGTGTATTGCTCTTGTCAAGAAGATATGCACATGAAAGAGAGAGAGAGATGAACAGTTACATAGAGACAGTTAGAGCTCAAGAAAACGGATGCATTACTATTCCTATCGAACCACTTTTCAAGAATTGGTTCCACATATTTATAGTTAGGGTAATTAAACCCTAACTATGAGGATGTGTCCACACTAGGATTACAAAGGGTAGAGTGGGAATTTTAGCCCAACAAACTCCCCCATAAAGGACTACTCTAAATTTGATAAAGAATTAGGGGTTATCTCCCCTGTAAGCTTAAATTACAATTTGAATTTAAACTATAATTAGAGTATATATAACTGCTAATAATTAGGTAATTAACTAAGGGTTAATTAGTATCTAATTATGTGAGTAGTTAATCGCATATGTGATTAAGCAACAACAGAAGTTTACGTGATATGTGTGTGTATGTGTGTGAGACGAAGAGAGATAGGAAGTTACACTTATGAACAATAAGATAAACGGGCAATGATTAACAAGAGTGTAGCTAGATAACCTTTCTCTATATATTAATAAGCATCATCAAATACAAAAATACCCACAATGAGGTATATATAGATCTCATGTACAAGGGTGCACATGTGTGAGGAGAATATAAGACAAAGATGTAAGTCCTATATTAAATGTACTTGGGAGTGGAGGATCTAGAATGTATCCCGCTTAAGTACAAGGTGCTATTTAAGGCTTTAAGGTCAATACACTAACTAGATTCTATCTAGGTAACTACTAAGATATGTGGTTGAGTAAACAACTAAACCTAGTTGAGCTTGATATCTCAACACACCCCCTCAAGCTCAAGTGTGAGGCGTTCGACATCCGATTTTGCTTTGGGCGTTGTCCGGCTTTCGGTGTCCGCTTCTATTCGGCTTTCGGCGTCGGCATTTCCGTGGAAGTTTTGGTTCCTCCCCCTCCTAGTGCATGGAATGAAATAAAGAAAATGCAAAAACTTGCTCCTACATATATAATCGGCTGTAAAATCCTCAACATCCTAACCTATGATGCTATTAGAAAAAGGTGTCATGCAAAGAGTATACAAGTATATCACAAAAGTCAAGAATATTCCCAATCATAGATTGCCAAAACAAGCTTGTAATATAGGCATCATGGATGTATCTAATATAAGTATAAAAAATAGGAAATAAATATGAAAATAAAGAGATAGTGGGAGAAAGAAGTGTGTCAATCCACCTGACTATCCCCAAATGAAGGAATTGACACGAATCAAAGCCATGAACGGCATCCCATACCACCATTATAGGCTTCAAGTGATACTTGGTACCTGCATGCTCTTGCAACGTGAGTTTTTCACCACAAGATCATAGTGTCAACGTAGTCAAATGATCCCCTAATGAGGTTAGCTACACATCATGTTTATAGCTTGATCCAATGCCCCTAGGAGTCATGACACAGTGACATAAAATACATAGTTGGTGAGTATTGAAGCTACAACCTCACATCAACAAGATGTCATGCTCAACCATTTTGATATGAGCATGCATTTGTATATAATGGTTTATTATTCTATAGTCTATCATATAGTACATCTCAAAATCAGAATAATCTAATAATTAGTAGGCAAGTTTGCACTTGACCCTTAAGGTTTGTCTCAATCCCTAAGATTAAAAACAATCCTCCCTTGTTTACATTCTCATTTAACTCTTACACTACCATCCTCATGTATAGAAAACTATGGTAAAAACTACCACGGGATAAGTTATGGTTACATATGTAACATACTCCCCCTCTTTAAGAAGGATGGAGTGAAGATAATGTGGCACAACTGACATGGCACTAATATTGATTTGGTGGCCGACACGACATCTGACATGGCAGTTTATGTGGTGACTAAGTGGCAGTTGACAACTGGCAATGTTGTTGACATGGAGGTCATGTTGACGGTAGCTATCAATGGGTGACAAGGGCTTGCGTTCCACTCTTGGAACAAATCCGTAGGCATTGCAAAATGAATGTTTGCGTGGCTTGGTGACACATTTTACTAAAAAAGGGGGCATTGCTAATGCTCCATTCTATTGTAGTGGTACCTAATACTAATGCACTCTCACCACAAGATCACAATCTTGTTTCAAGGCCCTTAGGCAAGTTCACATTTGGCCCATAAGGGTTATCTCAATCCCTAAGATTAAAAGTAATCCCCCCTTCTTTACATTATCCATTAACCATCAGACACTTATCCTCATGTGTAGAAAACTACGATAAAAACTATCATGATATACGTTATTGTTATGCTCGTAACATCAGAGTGAAAATCAAAATCTCATCTTTTTTGTAACTCCTTCCTTCTTGTAACTAATCTATAACAAAAACTCTCTACGTTGTCGTGGATATCTGCGGCTTGTGGGTCGGCTCGGTTGGGATCATCGGGGTCTCGGACCAATGAGCCTAAGGATGGCCGGTGGCTATGATCACGGTGTACTATCTGGCTCGATTGCCGGGCCTTTACCGAGCACACGGGCTCGTGGGATATGTATACGATCCGGCCTTGTCACTGGATTCCGAAGAATGAGCACACAGGCTCGCAGACTCAGGAAGATACGCGAGAGTAGAGGAGGGGAGAAGCGACGCTTTCCCCAGACATAGAAAATAGAGATAGGTATTAGGAACGTTGATCCGGCATAGACCAAAACAGGAAAACACAGAGAAAATACCCGGATATGGCAATACCAAATTTTCAACTAATAATCAAGACAAAGAAGAATACAAGCGGCCTCAGGCCGAAAGTAGAACTACAAGCTCAACAGACACATGCACACAGGTGAGCCTCTGGTCGGGAGCACTCGGGCTTCCTACACGAGCAGAGGCTTCACCCTACCTATCCGGATGCACCAAGCAGGAAACAAGCACTTGAGAGCACAAACCGACAACACCTTCCCCTCCAAAACAATCGATCCCTCTCTCGGTTTCCCTCCCCTCCTTTTTATATCACAAGGAGAGGCCGTTACCTAAGTAGTTATGACAACTGTTTCTATCTGTGATTTCCCCAAGATTTTCTACCATCATATCCTATTATTCCCCTCATTTCGTGGGATTACAAAAGTACCTAATAACTATGTTGTCTTGTACTTATTTAATAAACTCTTTATTTACATGTTTTTGTATAAAGGCCTCTTTTTATGTGCATTCGTGCACACCCTTGTTCACACGCACTCAATGGACCTTTCGTCTAGTGGCTGATTTCCTCCACGACATCCACCCTCACCAAAGCGCACATCCTCCGACATGTGCCAAATAGTGAAGGAGTGGTTCGATCCTCACTCGTCCTCCTCCGATTCGTCGCCAATCCGGCCCTCGTATGGTTCCTCATCCTCTGCCTTTAGGTCCGGTTCCGCCTCCTATTGCTTCTTGAAGGCCTTGATCCACTTTCCCATAATTGGTACCGCTATCCTTGTCCCTTCGAGCTCCACAAGGTGATACATGAAATTGTCGTTGGTGCTAGTCAACGCATATGGCCCGAACCATTGTGTTGAGAGACAAGCTCAACATCAGCCAGATCGGCTGAAGAAGCCGACAACTAGGCAACCTAGGATAAGGCTGGTAGGCTGTTACAACCTACATTCCTAATCTTAGTATTAGGAATATTTTGGTAGTTATTCCGTTGGAGGCCTACATTCTTGTGCTAGTAAATAGGAATATTATGGGCCAAGTTAGTGTTTGGCTCATATATGAGCATTCAAGTACTGATGATACTTGGGTCAGCCCATTGTCAAGGCTTGTATAAAAGTGCTCATTGAGCACAATCATATGTACAGAGTGCTATTATTGAGTTTTTTTTCTGCTGCTTTATTCTATCTCATATTGTGTATTCTCCATTCTCTGTGTTTACCTAACTGTTGCTACAGTCCGGCTAAGTCGATCGCGTCTGTGTACAAGCTTCCACATCTTACTCTTTTCATGGTATCAGAGCGCAAGGGTTGAACATCCTCTGATGCTGACAAATGCTTTCAACACAAAGATGAAGAGTCCTCTTCTTCAAACAACAGGAACATGGACAGAGATATGGGCAGTTCGCTTCCGACAGAAAAGCTTGATAGGAGCAACTACGCATCTTGGGCATACAAGATGCACCAGTACCTACTCGAGCACTGGTATTGGAGCTATGTCGAAGGAGCTAATGATGCAACACCAGATTCGACACACAAAGATTTTCAGGCTTGGGAACAGGCGGCAAGCTGAGTTCTTTACTGCTTTGCATCGATGTGAGTCACCAGCTATTGAGCTATATCTGGGACGCCAAAATGCCAAAGGATGCTTGGGGAAATCCGAAGAAGATTTTTGCTGCAGGTACCATAACCAAAATGCTACAACTCAAATAGGAGTTGAGCAATGTACGAGAAAGAGATATGTCAGTGGTTGGCTGCACTGCCAAGATAAAGGAGATATGTGACTCTCTCGCCTCAATCAACACGACCATTGAGGAGGACGAGATGGTGCAGATCTGCTTTAGAGGTTTGGCATAGAAGTTCAGATCATTCTGACGGCAGTTTGCACGAGGGAGAATACCTCGCCCTTCTTCGAGTTGCAATCGATGCTCCTCGTTGAAGAAAACCATGCAGATGTGTCAATGAGGATGCACACTGACTGCAAGATGATGTACACAAAGGCAGAGAGGTCTCGTGGTCGTGGTGGACACGGTGGATTGGAACGCAATGTTAATGGCTGACAAGAGCAGAATCATAGCCACAGGGGAGGTGCCAACAGTAGTGGACCCTCCATAAGTAGGGGGAGTCAGGGTGGTGTGGAAGCTAGCAAAATAAAGTCACCGATTGTTGGTATTGTGGCCGAAAAGGCCACAAGGAGAGCGAGTACAGGAAGAAACAAGCCGATTCGGACAAAGTTGGATCAAGTAGATGTGACTCTAAGAGGCGGTATAGATCGCAATACATTGAAGGCTCAAGAGGAGCCGGAACAGGCCTTGCCTTCGCCATGGAGCATAAGGCCAACTCGATGAAGATGAGGACCTCGAAGCCGAATGAGGTTTGGTATGTAGATTCCGGGGCTTTCGACCACATGACGAACCATGAAGAATGGTTCTCCTATCTAGAGAAGCTGGAAGAGCCAAGCGTCGCCGAAACTGGAGAAGACACCCCTCACCCCATCGAGCATATTGGAGATGTTCCGCTGAGCCATGTCGGTGAGAAAGGGATTATGAGAAATGTTTTGCATGTGCTGAAAATCACGAAGAACTTGGTGTCGATCGGACAAATTGTCAACTAGGGCATGCACGTCTAGCTTAGATAGGACTGCGCCAATGGCGAAGTCAGAGGCGTCGGTTTCAACCTAGAAGGGTCTCTTGGGTTCATGGTGAACCAACACTGGGGATGAGAGAAAAGCTGCTTTGAGGGTCTCAAAAGCATTATGTGTAGCGGGGGTCCAGAGAAATGGAGTATCTTTTCAAGTAAGTTGGATGAGAGGTTGCATGAGGGAAGAAAACCCGTCTATAAATCTTCTATAGAAATTGTTGAAAAATCGTTGCGGAATATAAATCACAATAAACGAACTACGCTGAAAATATGAATCACAGAAATATGCCAAGAAAAGACAAGAAAAAAAAAACAAATGTACACAGAGATTTACGTGGAAACCCTAAAACGGGGAAAACCATGGGAACAGATTCTTCACTATACAAATAGTGGATATACAATAGCGAGAAGATTACAACACTCTCTCTCAAGTGCATCAACCACAGAGGGCTCTTCGCGTCTGCTGTTACACACATAGCTATGGCGCGACTCTTCCTTCTTCTCTCTCACTCTCACACTCTCTATTTCTACTGTTCTAACTCTGTTCTTCTTACACTAAAGTTTGCCCTAGTTGCGTATATACTTACGCAACTTTCTAGCTATTTATGTATGTAGCCCTCATGGGGCGCACACATAGACTCTTTACAAATATAGTCTCCCGAGTTGGCTATTTACATGATTCCGGTTTCCGCCTCCACCTATCGGCCTCAGCCGAGTCCCTCATCAACTCGGCTCCTCTCTCTCCCCGTCCGGAGAGACCTGTTTCCACACATTATCATTATTATTATTACTATAATAATAATAGTCGAATCTTCAAACAATCGACTCACTGTTTTCGACTCTTCGACTGTCGGCTTTCCGAACAGTCGGATGTTCCCTGTCATCAACTGTCGGCTTTCCGATCAGTCGGTTCTTCCTCCCACTAGAGGAACATATTCCCAACAAACTCCCCCTTCACTCCAGTGGGAGGAAATCTGTCAGTCCTGTGTTTTGTCGACAGATTCTGAGTCTGTCCATAGGTAGGTTCTTCGTCAACACGTAAGATCCATTGTCGTTGGTATGGATCTTTACAAGGGAAAACTCTCCTTCTTCGACTCTCTACCGCAACCAGTGATACCTTCTTTGTATGTGCTTGGTCTGGGAGTGGTATGCCGCATTTTTGGCTAGGTGTATGGCGCTTTGGCTGTCACAGTGAAGCAAGAACTCCTTTTGCTTCATGCCTAGTTCGGTGAGAAAATTTCTCATCTAGATAAGCTCTTTTCTGGCTTCTACCGCTGCCATATACTCTACCTCTGTAGTCGACAAGGCTACAAAATTTTGCAATCATGACTGCCACGACATTGCTCCCCCTGCATAGGTCATCACGTACCTTGACATGGATCGGCTCGAGTCGACATCTCCTAACATGTCTGAATCGGTAAAACCTTCCAGCACAAGTTTTCCAACACCATACCTTAGGCACACCCCCGAGGTGCCCTTTAAGTACCTGAGTATCCATTTCACCGTTGCCCAGTGTTCTCTCCCTGGATTACTCATATATCGGCTTACTGCTCCCATAGCAAATGCTATGTCCAGTCTCGTACAGACCATAGCATACATTAGATTGCCGACGGCTGAGGCATATGGTACCTTCTTCATCTCAGCCTTTTTCTTCTGCCCTTTGGGACATTGCTTCGCATTTAGTCTGCAATTTGTCGGTAGCACTGAGCCGACCGGATTTGCATTCGACATGTTGAACCTCTCTAGGATCTTCGTCACATACTTCTGTTGTGACAACCATAGCACCTTCCGAGCTCTGTCTTGGGTTATGTGCATTCCTAGGATTTGCTTTGCTGGTCCAAGGTCTTTCATGGCAAATGATTTTCCTAGAGCTTTCTTCAAGCTTCCAATATTCCTTGCATCTTGGCTGACTATCAACATATCATCAACATATAGCAAGAGAATCAAGAAATCTCCTTCTTTGTACCTTTTGATGAACACACAATGATCGACCTGTGTTTTCTGGAACCGATGTTCCATCATGAAGGACTCAAATTTCTTGTACCATTGGCATGGAGCTTGTTTCAATCTGTACAAGCTTTTCCTTAGTCGACACACCAAGTTCTCTTTCCCTTTCTCCTCAAAGCCTTCGGGTTGCTGCATGTAGATTTCTTCTTCTAGCTTCCCGTGTAGAAATGCGGTTTTGACATCCAATTGTTCGATCTCGAGATCCATGCTAGCCGCTATGCTCAGAACAATTCGAATCGATGTCATCTTCACGATTGGTGCGAATATTTCGTCAAAGTCGACGCCCTTCCTCTGTTGGAAACCCTTCACCACTATGTGGGCTTTATACCTAGGTTCGCTGTCGACTTCTCCAGTCTTCACCTTGTAGACCCATTTATTCCTGAGTGCTCTCTTACCTTTCGGCAGCTCTACTAGGTCGTAGGTGTAATTCGCATGCAAGGATTCCATCTCCTCTTGCATCGCGTTCAACCATTTTTCTCTGCTCTCGTCGGCAGTGGCTTCCTCATAGCACTCCAGTTCACCATCATAGTCAAGAGGACGTATTGACTGGCATATGTAGTCGGTGCCTTTCTTTCTCTGAGTGGGTACCTTCGTACACTCGTTGTTGGCTCTATTCCGGATGTATCTCCCAACTCTTCTCTTTGCTCGGGATTCTACTCATCAATCGGCATCTCCAGGTTGGACAACTCCAACTCATATTCCTCAATTGATTTTAGCAGGTCGGCCGACTCTGACTCATAGTCTGTCGGTCTTTCTGAGTGGACCGACTCAGATTCGGCTTTGTCGGCCAGCTGTCTCCTTACAACTATCGGTGACGACTGACTTGGCCTTAAGTCGATGGTAGTCGAGGTTGACTAGGGAGTCGGTTCCGACTTCTGTTGCTTCGAGTCTTTAATTGTCTTGTCTTCTAGAAAGACTACATCTCGACTTCTCACTACCTTCTTGTCAACTAAGTCCCACAACCTGTAGCCGAACTCATCTTCTGAGTATCCCATGAATATGCATGCTTTCGACTTGCTGTTGAGCTTTGACCTCTGATCCTTTGGTACATGCATATACACTAAACATCCAAACACCCTAAGGTGTTGGTAGGAGAGATCCTTCCTTGTCCACACCCTTTGTGGGACATCACCCTTTAATGGTACTGAGGGAGACCTATTGATTAGATAGACAGTTGTGTACATCGCCTCATCCCAATAGGATTTTGGTAGTTTTGCATGGGAGAGCATGCTCCTTACTCTCTCCATGATTGTTCAATTCATCCTCTCTGCAAGCTCATTCAACTCTGGGGTCTTTGGCACTGTGTATTCGATCTGAATACCTTGGCACTTGCCGTATTCCTCAAACTGCCCTCTATACTCGCCACCATTGTCGGTTCGGACAACCTTCAGTTTTCGACCTGACTCTCTTTCAGCTCTTGCCTGGAACTCCTTGAAAATCAACAGTACTTGATCCTTCATCTTTAGTATGAAGGCCCATGTCTTCCGACTATGGTCGTCAATGAATGTTACAAAGTACTATCCTCCTCGATGCGATGGAGCATCCACATAGCACACGTCCGTGTGCACTAGTTCTAGTGCAGCTTCTCTTCTCCTCAGTGGTCTCGAGTGGAATGTCATCCTGTTCTGCTTTCTAGCTAAGCAGTCGACACACTTCTCCATGTGTACTCCCTTGACTTCTGGTAGAAGTTTCTGGTCGGCTAATAGGTGCATTCCCTTCTCACTCATGTGGCCTAGCGTCTTATGCCATATCTCCCCTGCCGAGTTGGCTGCCACATTTACTTCCGATTTGCACAGTCGGGCATGCATCATGTACAATGTGCCTTCTTTTTGTTCTCGGGCCACTATAAGATTTCCTCGGCAAAACTTCCACTTGCCATTCTGAAGGCTACCACTGTAGCCTTCGTCGTCAAGCCTTTCAGTCGATACTAGATTCAATCTGATATCGGGGATGTGTCGAACATCCTTCAACGTTAGTCGACACCCTGTCGATGTCGTTAAGCACACACTTCCGACTCCGGTTATCTTGCACTCTCCACTATCACCCATCTTTACATAGCTATGATCCCCGGCTATGTAAGTCGAGAAGTACTCTCTCGACGGAGCAATGTGAAAGGATGTGCCGGAGTCGATCACCCAAGTGCACTCTTCGCTTGCAAGATTTGCACTTGTCTGTTCACTGATGAACAAAAGTTCTTCATTGTTCATAGCAATGGCCGAAGTGTTCTTTTCATCCAGAATCTTTCGGGGTTCGACATTATTTCCGAGACTCTTTTCTTTCTTCATGTGTCGGCAGTCCCTCTGGAAGTGTCCAGGTTTTCCACAATAGAAGCACACAGGCTTACCTGGAAGTGTCCAGGTTGTCCGTTCGCTGCGGATTTCTTCTTCGCCGGTCCCTTCCTCTATCCATGTGTTGCGTCAGATTCGACTTCATTTGGGACAGGATTCCTTTGTCTTTCCTCCTTGCCTCCTCATTTACGATGCTTGTCTTCACCGTCTGTAAAGACAAGTTCTCTTCTTGACAGGAGGTGCTGAGAGTAACTACCAGGTTCTCCCAGCTTTCCGACAGTGTGCACATCAGTAGGATGGCATGCATTGCGTCATCCAGGGGAAACTTGGTCGCCGCAAGTTGATTCACATACCCCATAAATGTGCTGATGTGTTCGACGATGCTCTCATCGTCTCTGTATTTCAGTTGTACAATTTTTCTCATCAGCGAGGTTCTGTTTAGTGCGTTCTTCCTCTCGTACAGACCCGACAACTTCTGCCACATCTCATGGGCATTCGTGTCGTTCGCCACATGCTGAAGGACACTTACATCGGCACATTGTCAGATTGTGACCACCGCCTTCCTATTCAGAAGCTTCCAGTCCGACTCCAATACCCCCCTGGGTATTTCTGCTCTATTGACTGGCTCGTACAAGTCTTTTACTATGAGGAGGTCTTCCATCTTTATCTTCCAGTCTTCATAGTTCTGAGAGTTTAGAACTATCATACCTGGGAATCCACTAACACCTCCTTCCATGCTTGCACCTTGAGCTCTGATACCAATTTGTTGAGAAATCGTTGCGGAATATAGATCACCATAAACGAACTATGCTGAAAATACGAATCACAGAAATATGCCAAGAAAAGACAAGAAAAAAAAACAGATGTACACAGAGATTTACGTGGAAACCCTAAAACGGGGAAAACCACGGGAATAGATTCTTCACTATACAAATAGTGGATATACAATAGCGAGAAGATTACAATACTCTCTCTCGAGTGCATAAGCCGCAAAGGGCTCTTCGCATCTGCTGTTACACACATAACTATGGCGCAACTCTTCCTTCTTCTCTCCTACTCTCACACTTTCTATTTCTACTGTTCTAACTCTGTTCTTCTTACACTAAAGTTTGCCCTAGTTGCGTATATACTTATGCAACTTTCTAGCTATTTACGTACGTAGCCCTCATGGGGTGCACACATAGACTCTTTATAAATATAGTCTCCCGAGTTGGCTATTTACACGAGTCCGGTTTTCGCCTCGGCCTATCGGCCTCGACCGAATCCCTCATCAACTCGGCTCCTCTCTCTCCCCGTCCAGAGAGACTTGTTTCCACACATCATTATCATTATTATTACTATAATAATGATAGTCGAATTTTCAAACAGTCGACTCATTGTTTTCGACTCTTCGATTGTCAGCTTTCCGAACAGTTGGATGTTCCCTGTCACCAACTGTCGGCTTTCCGATCAATCGGTTCTTCCTCCCACTGGAGGCACATATTCCCAACAGAAATTTGCTAAACCAAGGAATGATTGTACCTCTTTCAATCGAGTCAGAAGAGGCCAATCGGTGATTTCTACTACCTTATGCTTATCCATTGTGATCCCACTAGGTGAGATCATGTTGAACGGCAAGCGCAACCGGATCTGGATCGGCTGAATAAGGCTGAGCTCCGCACATAATCTTTTATAGATCATGTAACCTAAGAATTCGACGAAGGTTCGATCGAATTCGCATTTCTCACTTTTGGCGTAAATCCCAGATTCCCGAAGTTTGGTTAGAACCAGGGGCACGTGTTGTGTGTGCTCCTCTAAGTTGGAAGAAAAAACTAGGATGTTGTCAAGGTAGATTACCACGAAGTGATTGAGGTACTCTCAAAATATATCATTTATCATATGTTGAAAGACTATTTGGGTGTTGGTAAGACCGAAAGGCATCACCTTTTACTCGAAATGCCTATAGCACATCCGAAAGACCGTTTTCCACTTGTCCCCAAGCTTGATGCCCACTAGATTGTAGGCTCCCTCAGGTCGATTTTGGAGAAGATACGCCTTGTCTGGAGTCGATCTAGGAGTGCTGGAATTAAGGGCAAGGGATAACAATTATGCACCGTAACTTTGTTGAGACCCCGATAATCCACACATAACCGTAATGAGTCGTCCTTCTTCTTGACAAATAAAATTAAGGTTCCAGCTGGTGATTTGGAGGGTTGAATGAAGCCCTTCGCAAGGTTGCCAGCTAGATATGTGCGGAGAGCCTCACGTTCGGGTTCCGATAACCCATAGATTGGGCCGAATGGTGGATGCTTGACAACTTGGAGTTCGATAGGGCAATCATAGGGGCAATGTGTCGATAACCGATGTGCATTTTGCTTCTCTAATATATCCGAAAAGTTGCGATAAACACGTTCGCGTTCACAAGTGGAAGGATCGCGCATAAATGGAAGGAGAAGGGAAATTTTAGGGGTTTTTCAATGATTTTACAAAACACATTGATACCAGTATCATACAAGTTCAAACATACTATGAAAAAGGTTAAAAATCCACTATTTTTGTGATTTAGAAGTAACTAAAAAAAGACGAATTTCAAAAACATACATTCTCAATTTATATCACAAACTTTACAACCAATGTTATTTTATAAGAAACGATTTTTGGGAAATCATAAGAATTCAAAACACATGATTTTATATTACTCGATTTGTTACAAGCGGAATGTAGTTACACTTAATAGCCAAATATACATTCATGATCACTCCTTTACGGAGAATCACTACTATAACTAATATACAATGACGATTCCTCCTCATCATCCTCGGATGTACCAATCAGTGCATTATCTTCGTCATAAACCAAATGGTTTGACTCTAGATTATATGTAGCAGATCTCGTTTGCCTTTGACTCGAGCCACCTTGTAGACCTGGTAATTTTTCTTTTATTATATCTATTGTTGACTTCCTTAATTGTCCGGCTTTTGTAAGTGTGAAGTCGTACACGATGATATCCACATCAGAGATATCAAGGGTCGAGGTGTTACGAATGTTTCGCTTCCTCTTCCTACCTCCCCTTCTTGTTTGGCATTCAATCATCTCCAATGTATACTTACCTGTAAAAGCATTTGCACTTCTAGTGTTGTACCAATGAACATTTATAGACTTGATCGTGTTATCTATTTCATGCATTAGCACTTCTAGAATTTTACCAACCCAAAATTGGTGGCCATGTGAGTTCTCATCAGCCGGCGTTGCAATCAACATCCCCGCGGTGAGCTCTTGCAAATTTCCTTGCCATCTAGCTTCGGCTGCTTTGGTCATCCTTGGTCCCACATAAATGTCTCTTTGTTGTGGATGGACCAAGCTGTCATTAATCGCATTTACTAGTCGCTCCGGACTTCTATTTACGCGATCATGTTGCAGCGACCATGTGAATGGCGTTTCCAAATTCCAATTATCAACAGATACACAATTGTCTATAATTTCTTTCTGATCACTATAAAATACATCCCACCATGACGTGTCTTGTTGTGCGGCATATTTCTTGGCGGCCTCAATATGTTTTCTTTTTTCTTCTAAGGCTTGGAGCCATGACCGTTTTTGTTCTAATACCAAGTCGCTCTGCAACTGTCCTTTCTTCTCAATTGGCATTTGCTTAGCTCCATGGACAATTGTACTCGGCATACAAAGTAATAACTGGCAACCACCTTCAGGTTCCCATGTTGTAGAAGATGAATATTGTTTAGCATACAAAAGTGTAGAACCACTTATTCCATTTTTCTTTATCAAAAAAATGTGATTGAAACTTATATTGTTTAACTGAGCAAGCACTTTAACATTCCCACCACCCCCATCTAATATATATCTCTTAAAGTCATATACCTCCTTCAAGTGTAACACTTTTGGGCGTGGTGTATATGCATCACAAATGACATCAAATAGTTTAGGTAAAGTGAAAGCATCATGCCGAGACAACTGTCTGGAGAATGTGCTAAACATCTGATCTATATGGTCATGTGTGTGGCCAACCAAAAGGAAATTGACTTTCACTTTCCTAAACAATTCTAGGTTGACCAACATACTTAGATAGCCAAATACAGTTGAATTTTTGTTCTCTCTAGCAGTATTGTCCAATTGAATGTATAGAACAGGGGGGAAAGGTTGTCCCCAAGACATCAAAACTCGGTGAATCACTGTAACTGTTAGGTTAGGGTCATTGTGAACATTGGGGTAAGTAATGAAGACGTGAGGTCGAACAGACCTATTATAAGCCAAGCATCCCACCAAGTGCATTTGAACAAGGCACTCATCATTGACATCTTTGGGGAGCCTCCGCATATGCGGCAAGCATGTCTTCTTCTGGTCCATGCCATCTATCATTAAGCACATGTATTGTTCAGGCCTCTTCAAACACTTCTCTCTATGATGCATCGCCTTCCTTCGTTCTAAGGATTGTGCCTCACGATGCTCTTGTAGTAACTTCTTACTCGTATCCTTTTCCATTGATGTCTTTGCACCTTTAGCCAAACTTTTAAGATTTGCACAAATGGAGCAATAACCCATACGTACTTTACGAGGAATAATAACATTTGAAAACCGAGCTCTCCATAATCTTGTGAATTGGCTATAGGTGATAGACTTATTACGTGAGCCCAGCATTTCAGATCGATAGACATCATAAACTTCCCGACGGGTATAATTATCAGAAAGATGCATCCTACCTGTAGTGGGCATTACTTCACAATTTAACTGAAAGTAAGTTTTCATCCAGCCAATAGCTAGTCTTCCAATTGCACCTTTCATACTTGGAACCTCTTTACAATTGAGCATCTGATCCCCGCTAAGTAGACGTTGTTGTACTCTATGTAGCCGCATGTTACTAACACATAACACAATTTTGAATGCAACTCTACATATCTGTTGCGCATGGAAGATATAATACTCGAATGATACTTTGATCCCCGTACATTTGTCAGATACTAGTTGCATATGTGATCCGAGGTAAGTGTCTTGCTCATCACCGGTCATCGAAAAATAGTATCGCCTTAATTCTCGCAACTTTGATTTTCCAATCATAGACATACAACCACGGGCACAACATATTTTGTTGACATCAAATCCAATCTGTTTATCTGATGTCACCAAGCTAAATCTAGCCAGACGAATTCTTCGTGGGATTCTTCTAATATGCATAGGGCTCCCAGATTTCTCTTCCTGCATAGAGGTTGGTGTAACCTTGTTACAGTCTAATTCTCTGTTCTGACCATCGCCAATGTTATTCAATGTTTCCTGGGCACTTCCTTCATTCCCGATATCTTTATTAATATCGTATTCTTCAATAGAGAACTCTTCACATGTGTCATTATTTGCATTCCCTGTAGATGAGCTCAGACAATATTCTTCGATAGAATATGGTGAGTCGGTCGAAAGACAATATTCTTCAATCGAATATGGTGACTCTGTTGATAAACAATACTCTTCAGTAGAAAACGATGGGTCTGATGACAAACAATATTCTTCAATCGAGAACGGTGAATCTTCACTCATGGCTTAAGGTCTAGATAGGGCTCTCTAAGTTATACTCCTCTCTAACCATATACTCCTCCCTAAACATAAACTTCTCTCTAAACAAAAGCCAAATCAATAGAATGTCTATATTATGTAATATTCTATTAAAATACAATACATCTAAAAATTATTTTTAATAAAGTAATTTAACTTAAATTATCAATCATTATATAAACTAGATCTAAATGATGTTAAATCAAGTAAAATATAAAACTAATCATTAACAAGCCTTGAATATGTTGGATTAATGTTAAAATCATTGGCTAATTAATGACACCCATTTTGATATAGAACGTCTCACTCATTGATTCTTTAATGCTCACCATTTTAAATATTAGACTTATCAATCATTGGTTAATTCATGCCCACATCTTTAATACAT
Source organism: Azolla caroliniana (assembly GCF_043228905.1). NCBI lineage: Eukaryota > Viridiplantae > Streptophyta > Polypodiopsida > Salviniales > Salviniaceae > Azolla > Azolla caroliniana. The sequence continues at coordinate 1,377,257 of NW_028230446.1, forward strand.
AACTATTGAGAGTCATAAATTTTTTTGCTTTTAGTAATCAATCATTGGTACATTCATGAACCTCTATCATTGTCTCCTTCATAACCTTTGAAGTGATTGTAGGTTGTTATGAGTATAAAAGATTGATCAATATGTTAGTTTGACTTTGTAATCATTAATACAATCATAAGTTACTATAGTTAATGTGACTATGGTTACAAACTAACTATCCTCAAAGTTACCAACATTGGTTAAGATGACTATGGTTACTTTAACCATGGGTTCAATCCCTATAAATAGGAAGACCTCATCATATTTCACTCACCAGAGCGTACAGAGCGTACAGAGCGTACAGAGCACACAGAGCACACAGAGCGCACAGAGCACTCAAGGCACAAAGCACGAAAGCGCGATCTCCGCCTCCACACAACACGATCAACCATGTCTTCCAAGAGAGTCGAGCGCGAGGAGTCCAGGTAGGCCTCTGACACTGTGGACATTTTTGTAAATATGTTTCGTTTCCCAAGAACTCGATACGGCGTATCGAGTTCATGTATACAATACAAATATTTATACACGAACTCGATACGGCGTATCGAGTTCGTGTGTAAATATTTGTATTGTATACATGAACTCGATACGCCGTATCGAGTTCGTGTTTAAAGTATAGGTTTTAAACATGAACTCGATACGGCGTATCGAGTTCGTGTTCATAGTGTAGGTTTTAAACACGAACTCGATACGCCGTATCGAGTTCGTGTTTAAAGTGTAGGTTTTAAACACGAACTCGATACGCCGTATCGAGTTCGTGTTTAAAGTTTGAATTTTAAACATGAACTCGATACGGCGTATCGAGTTCGTGTTTAAAACCTATACTTTAAACACAAACTCGATACGCCGTATCGAGTTCGTGTTTAAAATTCAAACTAGGTTTTAAACACGAACTCGATACGCCGTATCGAGTTCGTGTTTAAAGTGTAGCCTTTGAGAGAGAAAAATCGTTTACGGGGTAGAAATGTTATCAAATTGTCTGTCAAAATCAGTCTTTTTATGTTGAGTTTACTTACTTTTAAACAAATACATGCTCTAATTATAGGTGTTTTTTGACCTACTTTAGCTTAAAATAGTAGAAAATGATCTACAAATTGCATTCACTATGGCAAATTCTCATCAATATAGGTTTAGAATCTATATAAGTCATACCTACTATTTAAAAGAATATATAACCCGTTTTACTTATTACGATATATATTTTCTAGGTTGAATAGCCCTGCCTAGAATAGATTTTTGAATATGTTACTGCTCCTAGAAACTGTTCTTCATTATAATAACAACTTCAATCTACGTAACTGTCTAACTTATGTTTTTGCATATACTTTCTTAAATAGGTCGTTTGAGAATCTGTCAGACCGACCCGTGAAGAAAATTAAGCTTCGCATACAAGGTTCTCCAATCGAAGCCCAGACCAAGGTAACTCCGGAGACCATGAAGAGAGGAAAAAAGCTTCTCTTTAACGAAGAGACAAAATCTCAGCCCCATAGTGATGTAAGCCAAAAGAAAATTGTCGCCGCTACTGGAGGCGAAGACCTTCCTGACCGAGATCTAACGGACAAGGAATGGTGTATGCAATATGTCGACTCAAAGAAAAAAGTCGTATTGTATACAGCAAAGAAGAAGGGTGAGGGGCAGCTAGGAAAAGAAACTCCATTTATGTATGGCCGAATTCTACGATTTGACTACGAAGATGCAGATTCGGCCAACATACTGGTAATGATAGAGTGCTCCAAGGGGGTACGCAAAGTGTTCCTTTCAGAAGATCTTTTAGTAAAGGAATCTTGTGGGCCTGAAGTGTTCAAAAAAGCACTTGATAACTCACAAAACCTGATTGTTACCTTGAGGCCTTATATACAAGGCCATGTAACTCTACGAGATGAAGAGCCCTCCCACTTGAAGGCCACTAAAAAGGTATCCAAAGTTCAGTCAAGACCAGCCAAGAAGAAGACAACGAAAATGTCGGATACGGATTCGACAAGTGAAAATGAAGAAGAGGATAATAAGGGGACGCCAGGAGCCGAGCTGGCCTCGGGTGTTTTGTCATCCGAGCAGAATAAAATAAGAAGAGAGTTAATGCAACGGAAGCTGGTCAGGAAAGGGCAAGTATTTAATTTGCCTATAACACACATCCATCGGCCCCCTATTGATGAAAAAACAGGTCGAAGACCACTTGAGATTAGAGAGCCTCATCGCATGCATGTTCAAAATCTCAAGAAAAAAATGAAAATTAATCCTCATGCCACAATGGTGCCTTTTATTGTTATGGTGGATCCTGAAGAATGTGAAACCATTGAAGATTTTGATATCAGAAAGCATGATCAATATAATTATTTTGTCATTGGTGGATCGCATTCAGCAGAGGCACGTCGACAACTTGTAAGAGAACATCCAACCACTTTCTTCTTCAAGTATGCCGAGTGCAAAATATATGTTGGGCTCACAACCGAAGAGGCTAAGCTGTTGGCATGGGACCATAATAATGATAATGACTATAGGCAGAAAATGTCGTCTATTGAGCGTATCCGGTTCTTCCACCACGAGTATTTAGATGTGAAACAAAAGTTTGGTGTGAAGTTACATCCAGGCCTTCGACGTCAATGTCTGCATGAAGTCGGCATTGTGGTAGATGATAATGTTAGGTCCGATGGTCTTCGAAAGTATGAATCTTGGTTTCAATTGGCGTTTAGAGATGGAGAAGTATGGGACCTCCAAGATCAAATCTTCTCAATGTGGGAGAATAAGGAGGTAAAGGGTCAACGACAAAAGAAATGTAGGGTTGACCCTCAACTAGAATTAAAGTCACAAGCCGCCAAGAAAATTGACTTGACAATTGAAGAAGCGGTAGACGACATGAAGCTGTCTCTATGGAGAGCGATGCAAGGTATTAAGGACGAGCAGCTTCTTGTGTCCGTTTTGTCAAGGGTTGTGGCGAAAGATTTAAGCCTTGAAGAAATGGTCACCGAGTTCAATAAGTAAGTCTTTCAAATACTGAAATTGTAGTCTATCTGGTGTAATTCAAAGTTCTAATCTTGATTTCTAATTTTACAGTCATAAGGTGTACATGAAGATCCAAGAAGTAATGATGAAACAACTTGGATGTATAACTTGGGAACAAGTGACCGAGGATTATCCTCTAACGTCTTCGTATAAGGCGTTATCAGAGTATTTTATTGCATTCAAGGATTGGGTTAGTATTGATGTTTTTTCATTACCCTTTCATCATATGTAGAGGTTGTATAATAATACCTGATGTCCTATTGCTTCTATTAGAAACCGTGTCGAGGCAAGAAACAAGGAGAAGTTAAGGATATACACGATTTCCCTACATCCTTCCTTGCACATCTCGAGCGAGCCAGAAAAGAAAAGGATCGTCGCTTAGTCAAGGCGTACGAAATGGAGGAAGATGGCTCGTTTAAAAAATTTAGCCACAAGAAAGATATTACGAGAGATCTTTACTACAATGTGGTTTGCGGTGATGTCATCGACTTGATCCAGAAGGTGCCAAAGAAGGAATATACGCTAATGATTGCGGATATTCCTTACAGATTTCGAATGGCTGGGTCATCATACGACGATGAACCGTTTAGGTTTAAACAATTGGAGAAGATGGTCAAGGATTTCGCTGAGCTAACGACCGCATCCTTGTGGCGAATAGTTGTCTTTCATAGTATGGACCAAGGGTACTCGGTAGCTCAAGCTTTGAGATCTCGTTGCCATGGCATCGAGAACCTTGCATGGTAAGGATTATTTATAGGTGTCTTTCATTATATTGCAATTCTTAAGGTTGTTGAATCTATTTTTAACTCGATGAATTATTTTTTATAGGATCAAGACCAATGTAAATAGAGGGCCAACTTTTCGGTTCGTTAATGCCATTGAATACATAACGGTTGGCTACTTCGATGAAATTAAAAAACAGAGAATCAAAGAGCATTCTAATGAAGTGGGAGGTTCAAATCTGTTGGTATATCCAGCAGTGACTCGGAAATTGCGACATGTCACCACGACAGAACGGGGACTTGTCAACCCATACCAAAAACCTCAACGACTTATGATGCGCTTGATCGAGATGTTTTCTGTCGAAGGAGACTGGATATTAGATCTCTTTTCTGGCACAGGTATTCCTCGAACTAGGGTAACGATCTTGAGATAACCAATCACTTTTTTCGTTTGACAACTAAATCTTCTTGTTACTTACATCATAGGAACTACGTCAGCATGTGCATTGAAGCTGTTTAGGAATACAGTTGCATTGGAGAAGGACGAGGACCAAGTTATATTTATTAATATGCGGATTAAGGCTTTGTGGGAGTGCCCAGACCAGGATGAGGAGGTCGGTGCAAAGAACCTCGCCAATACAGAAAGGTTTCAACCCGCTTCGCGAGAGCCTATTCCTCCGTTAGCCGGCGAACCGGGAGAGCTAATAGAGCTTGATGATGAGCTTATAGAAGATATTTCGTTGGCCCGGCTAACAGGGGAAACCAATGCACGTATAGCCGAAGACAGTTCTACACAAGATGATGAAGAAAATGACGTAGATGAATTGATTGCTATGTAATAGACTCTATAAAGAATATGACACTGACGATTTGTTAAGATTTCACATTATTAATACAAATTTTGGGTTTTACCTAGTGGATTCTATTCTTTATAATCATCTATATGTTTCAATTTTATTTTTATATACCTCATTAGTAGATTTATGATATTGGTTTCACCGCGTGCATAGCTGACTACCAAACTTATGGAGAAACATGAACTAGCTTAAATGGAGGCTGATTTTGGTCCAAGCTAACCTTAACAGAACATGGCCCTATAATTATTGCCATGACTGTCCATGTTGTTATTATGGATCTTTGTCTTATATTGTTAAAACTATTATGTTTCTATTCCATTGCTGCTTAGATTGTGTAGTGTGTTGATAATGGTTCCAGTTGCGTTATCGTTCGGAGTTTGATCTTGTGTGAATCACCTAAGCAATAGAGTAGATCAATTTTAAATACAGGTATGAAAGCCTAATAGGTTTGTTATTTCCACGACATTATCCTAAAGTTCACTGCCTTACATTGTGCACAATTATATACACATATGGTTTGATCCCATATGAACAAACTGAGGAATAGATTAGATCAACTTTTAATATAAGTATTGAATACTTTAATAAGTTAGTTATTCCAATCACTTATCCTAATGTGCACTATCCTACATTTTCGACAATTACATACATGCACGTATGGGTCAAAGTATAAATTATATCTCATTTTATTAGTATGGATACAAGTACACCTCATAATTTTGTAAAACCTACCTAATTAATATAAGTCTTTAAGTTAGTGTTTCCCTTGTCGCACAATAGTGCCATATTGAGCCATAGTTGAACTTTATTTAGATACATTAACTTATCAACATGTCTAAACTTGCATGATTTCTAATGATCTCCACTCGTAGATCTATCATGTATTTTTATATTTGCAAATTCTTATCAAGTTGAGGAACATGTGATACTAGTGCATCCAATTATTGTAGAGAGGGTGTATTTGCTTCGTTTTAAGAAGATTCTACAAGTGGAATGCGCAATCCTTCCACTTGTGAACGCGAACGTGTTGATATCGTGCAGGCAAATTGTTGACAGGAACGGAGATGTCTCGTGACAAAATGGCCAGTGTAGCAACCTAACTGGAATTGGCTGCAATGGAATCAAGAGAGTGTAGTGACCCAACCGGATTGGGCCGCATAGGAAAAGTGATGGAGCGATAGCACCAATCCACAATCAGATTGTGTGTCTCCAACAAAGATAGCCCTAAAACAATCGCATGTCGGGGGGTTGCAATGAGGTAGAAGGTTAGTACCTCATGGTGGGGCCTGACTTGAAGGACCAACGAGATAGTGACTTCTGTAACCGCCCCCGAAGAGAGAACCCGACCATTGATCGCTTCAACGGATATGAGTTGTGATGTGCAGACGGTGGGGATATCATGTGCGCAAACAAATGATATATCGATAAAATAAGTAGATGGTCTGGAGTCGAGCAAATCATGAGAGTGTATTGAAGTCGGCCCAAAACAAAGGCTTACTTGCAAAGCAAACCCTCCTAATGGTGGAACAGACTTGTAGAAGCATGGAGAAGGTGGGTAAGAGGAAGCGTAGCGGCATGGCTCCTATTGCAGCCGAACTTGGTCGTTTTCTAGTTGTCAAGGAACCTCTGCAAGACATGCATGGTGGAATTGGTGTTGAGGGCCCTAGACCAGGCAGTGGCAGATGACTTGGCCAGGGTTACCACAATAGAGATAAAGGCCATTGTCACGACGATGTCGGCATTGGGCATCAGTTAATGGTTGAAACCGAGCGTGGTCAATCTCCATTGGGGTACTATGAGAATCGACCTCCATCGTAGTGGGAGTATCATTGGGTGATGGTAAGGTTGGTGTGCGGGGCCTGACTATTGATGCGTTTCTGGAGGAAGACTAAAACTCGCGAGTCCCACGTTCTTCTTGATGAAACTGGAACAGACAATTATCACATTGGACAGCTTGGAAGATTACTTGAGACAATGATGTGGGCTCCGGAAAGTTCAAGAGAAGAGGCTTGACATCGTTTCGGAAACCGTGGAGAAAATGGTCGCATAAGGCTTGGTCTGTATCACCGAACGTATCTTCGTGCTCAGTAAGGAAAGCGGTGAAGTGTTCTAAGAGAGGGGATGAAGACTCAACTAAGGGTGCAAACCACACTTGCACCAACCCGGAGAGAAGGGTGCCGATAAGGCCGACCCGAGAGAATTTGTTAGCATACTGTTGGGGTTGTAAACGGATGATAAGCCGAATTTGATTGATGAAGCCGTGAAGATATGCCCTCGTGCCATTGAATTTGTCAGGTAGGCTCACGGTTGGTTCGAGGACATATGGATGGGAAGAGGAAGTGGTTGGGCTAGGTGCCGATGGTGGTTGTGGCTCGACGGGTGGTGGGTTTCTTCATGTTCCGGATTGAAGCTCTCGTAATGATTCCCAAAGGATTTCATTTTCGAGTTGAAGTTGTTGCAAGGCTGCCATTGCATGGTTTAGGTTGTCAACAAAGTCGGACATGTTAGCAAGAAGAGGAAGGCGAACAAACTATCACGGATGAGTATAATAGAGTAGAACCAAGACGAGACTAAGAACTAGGAGAGAGAAAAAGAACAAGAACTTGACTTATGATTCCGTAACTAGTGTTGTTCACCTTGATTAGAATCAAGGTGCACCTGAGTATTTATACAAGAAGGTAGAGGTATGTATGCTAGCTAGGAATAGAGAATGCATGAGGATGCATGCAACATAGGAATTTCCAATGTTCAATCTACCATACATGAAGTTGGATTTAATACAAGGATTCATAGATGGATGTAGTTTAGTTGGTAAGGTTGCCCAATGGAGACCAAGAAGTCTTGGGTTCAATCCCTACCATCCACCATGGGGTTGCAAATGTAATAGATGTCTATGACAACGCCGGCGAACTGACGTCATACGAAGAAGCATCAACATCCCCCAATTCGGCCACATGGCATATGGCGATGGAGTCAGCAATGAACTCTATTCGGGCAAACAAGACTTGGGACTTGGTCGTACTACCGAAAAATCGACGTGTTCTTCTGTGCAAGTGGGCCTACAGATTAAAAGAGATGTCTGATTCGACCACCCCAAAATTTAAGGCCAAACTAGTAGCAAAAGGTTTTCGACAACAATATGGTGTCGACTTGAACGAAATCTTTTCACTAGTGGTGAAAATGACCACCCTTCGATTCCTACTCAGCGTAGTGGCAGCCGAGCACTTGGAGTTGATTCAGCTAGATGTTAAAACAACTTTCCTCCATGGTGACCTTGAGGAGAAAATTTATATGGAGCAACCGAAAGGCTTCTTGGTATCCGACCAAGAGCATCTAGTCTATTGACTCAGGAAGAGTCTTTACGGCCTGAAACAGGCATCGAGACAGTGGTATAAGAAGTTCAATGACTTCATCCAATCAGTCGACTTCTCAAAGAGCGATGAGGACCACTGCCTCTTCACCAAAACAACTTGAGATGGGTCTTCCATCTTCCTCATCATCTACGTGGATGACATACTACTCTCCGATCGTCATACCGGACAACTCGCTGAACTTGTTCGGCAATTGTGGTTGGATTTTGCCATGAAGGATCTCGGTATGGCAAGACACATTCTCGGGATGTTGTTTCTATCTCAATTCGACTATATTGGACATGCCTTAGAATGTTTCAACATGCAATTGTCAAATCTAGTTCGATGCCACTCCCCATTAATCTTCGCTGCCCGACATCCGGTCCGGAGGGGGAAGATATGAAGTCGATATCGTATGCACCAGTAATCGGCTCCTTGATGTACGTGATGGTCACGACACGGCTTGATATTACTCACGTTGTCGGAGTTGTCAATAGATTTATGTACAATCCTGGTCGATCGCATTGGAACGCAGTTAAGCATGTGGTTAGATACCTTGTGGGCACAAAAGACTATTGCATCCTATTCGGCCCGAAAGAAACATCATGCATAGTTAGTTACACCGACTCGGTGTCATGATATGGTGAGACTCAAACCTGTGACCTTATGTTACATGAGTCGAGCTCTTGACCATTAGAAATACGAAGGATATTATTTTCATTTAAGTTTTACTATAGAAATTTGATGTTTATTCCAGATTTCTCTAGAACATTATAGAAACTTCAGGAGTACTTCTAAGAACACTATAAAAGGAGGCACAAGGCATTATTTCGAACCAAATCGGTTCAACGCCAGTCTTAAGCCTCCTAGCTACTATTGTATATTCTCTTAACATAATATATATCTTTTGTTATCATCATTCTCTCTCTCTCTCACACACTCACTCACTCACTCACTCTTTCCTTCTCTCGAGAGTTCTACACCTCCCTTAGTACTAATCCTCATCTTTTAGTACTAATTCCTTCTCTATCTTAGTACTGTTCCTAACAATACTTCTCTGTCTTAGTACTGTTCTTGACACTCGGACTTTGCTGGTTGTATGGACAATCGAAAGTCAACAACCGGATACTACTTCAAATTTGGCAATGGAGCAATCTCATGGAAGTCAAAGCTTCAGGAGTGCACTGCTACATCAACAACGGAGGCCGAATATGCAGTCGTGTCCAACGCGGCAAAAGAAGCCTTATGGCTCGGTTAGCTAGCATGCACGTTTCGACAAGTCGAATCTGACTCGGCTCCAATTGTCTACAACGACAGTCAAGGTGTTGTTGCTCTATCGAAAATTTTGGTTCATCACAACACCTCTAAGCATATCCACGTTCGATATCACTTTGTCAAAACTGCGTCATTTTGTCACGGATCATAAGCTCAAGAGACAAGCAAGAAGATAACCAAATGGAGAAGAAAGAAGATAGTATTAAAGGAAAGACTCCATAACTGGTGTTGTTCACCTTGAATTCCTTCAAGGTGAACTCCTCTATTTATACTACATGGCATGCATACTTGTTGCACGCATGTGAATCTACAATAGAGCATGTAGGTATGTCAATGGCCGAAATCGGGCTTGATCAATTTCCATGGGGACAGGAGCATCTGGCAAAGTAGGCGAGTGTAAGGATGCCTGGGGTTGTATGACCGGGGTGTGGCATGGAAGTGAATGAGGTGGAACCCAAGTCCGGCGCTCTTCTTGGCGAAATTCGAAAAGACGATTGTCACAATGGACTGCTTGTGAAGTTGCTTGGGATAACGAGGTGGGATCCGGAAAGTTTAAGAGAAGATTCTTGACATTGCTTCGAAGGCTGCGCCGAAAGTGATAAGCTAAAGCTTGATCATCCCAATTGACGTCGCATGCTAGTTGTCGAAATTCTGAAGCATAGACCGAAGCTGCACGCGAACCTTGTTCGAGTGCATAAATCTTGTTAAGAGCTGTATGTTGTCAGTCCGTCTCTCCAAATGTGGTCTCTAACTCGGCGAGGAAAGGAAAGTCCTCCAATAGAGGTGATGAGGTTTCTACCAATGGTGCAAACCAAGCTTGGGCCGGACCGGAGAGAAGGGTGCCCACAAGGCCGACTTTTCGAAGACCATCTCCATAACGTTGAGGTTGTAGCCGAATGATAAGTCGAACTTGGTTGATGAACCCTCAGAAACGCGACCTCGTTCCATCAAATTTTTCTGGGAGGCTAACCTTAGGCTCAAGAAACTGTGACGAAGCTAGGCTAGATGTTGGTAGAAGATCGGGCTCTAGGCTAGGTTGTTGTGGGAGACTAGGGTTCGGGGGTTGTGAGGATAGGGAGGTACCGAACTTGAAGTTCTTGTAAAGAATTTCAAAGAGATTCATTTTCAAGTTGTAGTTGTCGTAAGGCTACCATTATTTGGCCTAACTCACTAGTTGAGTCAGAAATAGCTATGGCTTATGAGAGGGAGAGCTATGAGGATGGGAAGGTGAACAAACTGTCACGGATCATAAGCTCAAGAGACAAGCAAGAAGATAACCAAATGGAGAAGAAAGAAGATAGTATTAAAGGAAAGACTCCATAACTGGTGTTGTTCACCTTGAATTCCTTCAAGGTGAACTCCTCTATTTATACTACATGTCATGCATACTTGTTGCACGCATGTGAATCTACAATAGAGCATGTAGGTATGCATGCATATGCCAAGTGTAAATACTACAAGGGAGCAACTATGCACATGATGATAGCAAAATAATAAGGACCAATTACATACATAACTATGTACTAGATATCTTGGTTAACTCATAATACTAGATTATAACATGGTCGTGTCAAGAGTTTGAATCTTGACACATTTCAGGGAAAATCAGGCTCGAGAAGATATCTACAATTGATAATCTCACAGATGGGATGACCAAGTATCTTTCAGTGGATTGATTCTGATCCCTTCAGCACCAGATGGGCTTAGAGAAGAATCAGTCTGATTGAGACGGAAATTCAAGACATTCTCAGCCAATCGACATTGATAGTTCGAAGCTCAGCTTCAATTTTTCCGACCCTGGCTGACTCAGCCTTCTGTTCTTGGATTTTGTCAACTTGAACAAAGTCGATATGTTTGATAACTTTGTTTAATGTGTAATTCTTATTTATTCCTTTTTTAGATTTTTGTTGGATAAAAGCATGTGAGTGGAAACACTATTATAGCTAATTAGCTGCTAAAATGGCCATAACTATTTAGCTATTTGTTTAGCTAGTTTTTTGTGGGCAAGTCATGAGGATCATTTATGAAATTTTATGCTTTATTAGTTAAATACATGTCATTTTATTTATGAGAGTACTCAAAAATTTGAACTTTGGTTTCTCATGTAGTGGAACTTGGGGAACAATGCCCTCATCTAAACTTGACTTGAATGTCACCAAATTCCTGTTTAGGGTGAGTTTGAGTTTGAAATCCAAATAGATGGATTACTATGAGCACGAATGCAAAGGAAGCTCCCGCGATGGCATAAAACCCTGATATCAACATTGCACCTTCAGAGCTACAACACACCACCAATTCGATCCTCATGTAGGTATGTATCAGTTACACATTAAAAAATCATTTTTTTTCCTTTCTGATAACTGTAACTTTGTTGCCTGCTCATCTTTTATAAAAAACAATTAGGGCAAAGTCGTTGGAGTCCCAAATTAATGGGTGAAACCCTACTTGTTAGCTTTGACATTGGCTTACATCTACTTGTTAGCTTTGGCAGACTAGTTCCTTCACCACTTGAAATTATCTCGTTCATTGTATTGTACACCGTTTTTCGACTAACACCAATTACCTTAGATAGCACACTGATGTTAAAATTGTCAACATCACTACTAAGTAACATCATTAGACTAGACCTTTTTAAGACAATATCACTATTTAGTACAGATATTATGTTTGCATTAAGACCATCACAATAAACCAACTCCTTTATTGATGGATCATTTAATATTCCATATAGTACTACCTTCTTGTCTTCACTGCTGATGTGCTTGGTCTGAACATTGAAATATTCGACAACCTTTCTCTCTATGTTAGTAGTCTCATTACTTCCATTCTTAGTGGTATTCAAACCTATATCGTAACCAATACCATCCTTACCTTTAGCGAATGTGGCTTTCATATCCTTCAACAATTGACAATCTTTCCTTTTTTTTCTGCCCAATACTTTCGTATCGCTTGTTGTGTCCTGATAGCGTCATCTCTATCCCGATGATCTATGAGGGGTACTGGTAAACACCCTCCTTCCCCTTCCATTTGGCTTTGACATATTAATAAAATTCCACAAAAAAAGACACGTAGCTAGTTACTAAACCACATGCAAACCGGTTATTCACAAGAGTGATCCCACCATTGGTAGGTTTATGTTTGTTGTAGTGGAGTGAAAGCTAATTGTAAAGAATCGATGGTGATTCTTGTGCAGTGGAATAGATATGTGTGTTATGTCTGTGTGTGAGAGAGAGAGAGAGAAATAGAGGAGAGAAGAGAACACAAGATAGATAAGCAAGTGAAATAATGAATACTCAAGAAGAAGAAGATGTATATTTCACAAGTAGAATGGAGATACAAATTTGTAGCATTACAAGGAGTCACAACCGACTTCGTATGAAGTAGGAGGAGGGTGCTTTATATAAGGTCACCCTCTCTCTTCATTAACTCATTACACCTTCCACTCTCTCCCTAGAACGTTGAGGAATGTGAAGACTCATAGTCATGGGGAATGTGGAACTCATTAGTTATGTGTCATAGAATATGATTCTATGACACATAGTTTAATGTGTAGAGAGTGGTATGACTCTTGACCTTTCAGTGCACATAAATTCTTAAAGGTATGTTCACACGTTGCACTATGTTGAGCTTGATTCTCAACATGCCCTGTATGTACACATAACGTTGTCGTGAAGAAAACCGTCCACAAGCGGAATCGGTGCACCAGAGCATAGGAACTGGCTCTTCATATACGTACGCCTTAAGTTGTACATAGAAGATCCTAGGTAGGTGGATTCGGTAGGTAGGAAGTTAGTGGGAAACGGCTCCTTCCTTGCCTAAAAAAAGGAGGGAGACGAGGAGGGGAGGGGGATCGCGAAGGAAGAGAGGACGAAGTGCTGTCAGATTGCGGGGCCGAAGGCTTCTCTCTCTTCCAAACTCCTTAGCTTCTTCCTATGCAGGTTTCGGGAGGCTCGCGCTGCTCTGAGGAAAGCCCGAGTGCTTCCGGCAGCACCTCCAACCTACTCCTTTCTTCCTGTGCGTTTACGAACAGGCATCGGCATCTGTTCGCCGGCCTGCTCGGTTGTAACCGACTTCGTGTTCTTGTTGTTTGTCTTTGTTAATACATACATACCTTCGTGTCTCTCTGTGTCGCTGTCCCACTCGCGTCCTTGAGTCGAAGGGCCGTGTCCCTGTGGATCTACGCTTGCACCCAGTGGGTCTCTTCCCTTCTCCTTTCTCTCTTGGTCTTCGGTACAAGACCCCCGAGGTCCCGCCTCATTCCACGCATCCGCGAGGAATACCTCGACATCTTGGTGAACCCGACGTGAAGGAGGCGGCAAAAGAGCAGAAGATGAAGGGGTCGGATCTTGCGGAGGCCATGGCTTCGGCAGTGGATCGGATATTGAGCGCACGCGAGGGCACCGGCGCCCTCGATAGAGCCATTGAGGCGGTCGTCGGTACGATCGGCTGGTTCAGCGGAAAGGACGCCACGAAGTATTTGGCGTCCTACGGGGCAGAAATGCTGATGCGGGACATTCCGGAAGAGAGGCATCTTGCCGGGTTCCCTCGAGTGGCGATGCCGAGCATCCATGCGGAGGTGCTCGAGGTGCGGGCGGAGAGCCGTACCTGGGAGGAGTTCGAAGGTCGACTCCTAGAAAAATACGGGCTGGACGACACGCTCCGGCTTTCGAAACGGGACTTCATGGAGTGGGTAGAGTCCCCCGGCAAGGGAAGAAACGCGTCGGCACTCCTCCGGGAGTTTGAAGAACGCTTTTCGCGCCTTTCGGCGCTCGACCGAACCGTTCTGGATACGAGCCGAGTCCTACTGTTCGTCAAATCGGTGGACAAGCGGGACCGGGATCAAGTCGGCTCCTTGCTGGAAACCGAAGACGGGCTGACGACCGACTGGGCAGCGGTTAAGAGAGTCTGTGGCCGTTTCGACAAACAGCGAGAATGGGCTGACAACGGGGCGGCTGGTGCGGGCTCTGTCACAGCAAGGAGGCTTGAACCGGCACCGCAAGGGCGAAGGGAAGAAACCCGGGAATGGCTCGAAACTGGTCCGGCTTCGACCGGCATGGGCAGTGGCTCATCCGGAGGAGCAGCGCTAGAGGAGTTGACGCGGGCGATAAAGGATCTCCAGATCGCCCAGACTCGAAGGGAAGGCGGCGAACCGGCTTGTGACCGACGGTCGGTAGCAGGGAACAGGTGCATGTGGTGCGACGAGGTCGGCCACATCCGGAAGGACTGCGGCGATTTTGCAGAAGCGTTGAGGAACCGGGTGGTGTACCTGTGGGAAGGCCGGGTGCACGCCGGCGACACCAGAAGGGCACTAAACCGAAATGACGGGCGAGGAGGAATGAAGAGACTGATGGAAGAGGCAGCGGCCCGACACGTGGAAGCCATCCACTACTCGGCGTCGGCCGGCATTCGGGTCGGGGGCGGCGAGGCCCGAAAGGAGGGCAAAGACGGATTCTGGTCGGCAATGCTGGAAGGTCTTGCCGGCGCACGGCTAAGGAAAGATGAAACGGACCGCACTGAGAGACGGGTCCGGGAAATAACCGGGTGGAGCGATCTGGTCGAGGAGAAGACGGGCTTTGTAGAAGCCGCTTGCCGGAACTACGAGGCTCTGGTAGAAGACAAACGAGTGGGGAAAGCCAGAGCGGCCGGGCCCTCGCAACGGTAAGAGACCCGATTCCGACAACGACGGAACGATGCCGGTGGGTCCAACTCGCAAGATAACCCCAGGAAAGGCGGATACCGACTGGGGACGGAAATAGAAAGGACTACGGACCTACGAAAGGTCCTAGAAGAACGGATCCTCGACAGCAAAGTGGAGTTGTCATTGCGAGAGGTGTTAGGGATCGCCAAGAAGGAGTTCCACGACTCCATTGTGGACCTGGTGAAATGGAAGAGGTTGTCGACAGAGACAGAACCGGAAAGACCGGTGGAGGTGCAGACGACGCACATTGACGACATGGCGCTGGAAGATGAGTGGGCGGAGAGCCACTATTCAAGGCCGCACTGGGCCCGAGCGACCACGGAGACCCCGGTAAGAATCGGAGATATTCAGGAACCGGTGGTGGCATTGGTGGACCACGGTTCGGAAATAAACCTAATGTCCATGGACTTCTATAAGAAGGGAAAGTGGCCGATCAACACCAAGCACGGGTGGAAGATACGGGCGGCGACGCGCGCAACCGAGGAATTGCATGGGGCCTGCCCGAACGTGCGAGTCAAGATCGGCGACGTCGAGATTGACCAGCACTTCTTCGTACAGGAGACGTCCTCGCATCCGGTCATATTAGGGGAACCGTACATCACAGCGGCACGAATGGAGACCAAAGTGCTGGACAACGGTTCGGCCTACGCGAGGGTCAAGAGCCAGGACGGGCGCCATTCGGTCCAATTTCTGACGGTGCGACCGAACCACGAGCGAAACCGCGAATCCCTCGGTGGCGAGAACCGGGAGGATTTTTAGAGAGGGCTGCCAAGGCGTGGGGCCGAGATAGTCCGGACACTCGGGAAAGACCCCACAATTGCACGATAGATAGAAAATTCTGCTTCTCCAACAACGGAGGGTGTATGATGGTCGGCATCGTTGGCCGAGAAAGGGAAAGGGCGGAGGAGCGACTTCGAGCGTGCGGAGTTCTCGGCCCGAACGAGGAAATCAGCGGGGCCGTGGAGGCGGTCTCCTTCGACGACACCTTGGGGATGCTGAGGATGGTAGCCGGAGAAGACCTTAACGAAGACCGGACGATACCGGTATGTTCCGAAGAGATGTACGAAGTCATCGCGAACTTCAGCCAGGGGCTCTGGTCGGATCGGACGGCCCGAGTTAGCACGAAGTACAAGACTGTGGACCGGAAGGTAAGGCCAGTCGCGGCACCCTTACCGGAGGGCAGCGAGTCCCGAATCAGAGGGGTTGCGTCGGACCCCAGTTTACGAGATCCGGCCTGCATAGGACACACCTTCACCGACGGGACGCTCCGGGAGCTCAAGGTAGGTGGGGGCGGGTTCCTACTGCCGGCGGAGGAAGACCGGTTTCGGAGAATGCTCGGAAGGCACGGGAAAGCCTTCGCATTCTCACTGGAAGAGATCGGGTGCGTAGACCCGACGATCGTGGAGCCGATGGTGATATTCACGGTACCGCATGTGCCGTGGAATCTCAAGCCAATTCCGATACCGAGCGCTCACATCCCGAAGTTGATGGAGCTATTGAGGCAGAAAGTAGATATGGGCATTCTCGAACTGTCGAGTGCCCCATACTCGAACCGATGGTTTACCGTACCAAAGAAAAACGGAACGATGCGCTTCATTCAAGGCCTGCAGCCGGTCAACAGAGTGACCATTCGGAACGCAGGAATCGGACCGACCATAGACGAGTTCGCGGAGGCCTTCGCCGGAAGGTCGATTTACTCGGTCGGTGATCTATACTCGGGGTACGACCAGTTCCAGCTAGCCGTGGAGAGTAGAGACATTACGACGATGCGAACTCCCCTCGGCCTAGTGCGAATGTGTACCCTGCCACAAGGAGGGACCAACTCGGTGGCCCACATGGTGAATGCAATGAACAAGGTACTGAGGGATTGCATCCCGGACATCACCATGCCGTTTCTGGACGACATCCCGATAAAGGGGTGCCCGGTGGAAGAGAAGGACGAGACAGTCGGGCCGGACGGATGCCGGCGATTCGTGGCAACACACATCGACGACTGCGAGAAGGTGCTACAAAGGCTAGAGGATGCGAGGCTCACCTTCTTCGGGGAGAAATCGGCCTTCGGGCAATCAGAAATCCTGGTGGTCGTACACCTGTGTGGACCGTATGGCCGGAAGCCGTCTCCGGCAAAAGTAGAAGCCATCTCCGCGATGAAGACCGACTGTAGCTCGGTTACGGAAGTTCGGAGGTTCCTGGGGGCATGCGCATTCTACCACATATGGATTCCGCACTACGCCCACGTTGCGAAGCCGCTATACGGTTTGCTAAAGAAGGGGCGGAAATTTGAGTGGCGAGACGAGCACACGGAGTCGGTCCAGAAGCTGAAGGAAGCTCTTGCGACAGCACCGGCGCTCCGGAAGGCTGTCTATGAGAAAGGTACCCCGGTATACATAACGGTGGATACGAGTCCGACTGGGATCGAATGGGTCGTCAACCAAGAAGACAAGGACGGCATTCGGTTCCCGATCTGATTCGGCGCAAAGGTCCTCAGTGAGCGACAGCGAGGGTACGCCCAGGTTAAACGCGAACTCTGGGGTATCGTTTCGGCAGTAAAGGCCGACAAAGACTACCTAATCGGTACAGAAGTGATTATCGAGACGGATTGCCTGCCGATTCTCGGCATGGTTTCCGGATGCGCGACACCGGACCTGGCGATGCTCCGGTGGATAGCGTACATCAAGTCCCTAGATCCGGAAATACGGCACATTTCCAGAAAGGACAACGCCATGGCCGACATGCTTTCGAGGACGAGGTTTGATGACGAGGGCGGCATGGTTTCGAAGGACGAAGAAGTCGGCGTGGACTTCTTCGAGGCGGCGTACGTGACGACCGATGGGACGAGCACTCCGGCACTTAACGACTTCGACGAGAGCAGGTATGACGGCGAGTGTCTCCAGATCGGTGGATTTTTTAGGACAATGACGCCGGATACGTCATGGACGAAGGACGAGGCCAACCGGATCCGGAAGAAAGCTTACCAATTCTTTCTCCGGGACGGATACTTATGGAAACACCCGAAGAAGAGGAACGACGTCCCGCTCCGGGTGGTGGCGATGAAGGAAGAACAGGAGGAGCTGCTGACGGCCTACCACGACAGCCCTTGGGCTGGACACCGTGGAACGTGGGCCACGTTCGAGAAGATAAAGGGGTAGTATTGGTGGCCAGGACTGTACCAGGACATGCGTCGGTTCGTGACAACTTGCGAGAGCTGTCAGATGCACTCCATAGTCTGACATCGGGACGGGCTTCACCCTACGTATCCTCCGACCATCCACTTCAAATGGATGGTAGACCTGGTGACGATGCCGATGGGAGTAGGACAGATGCGGTATCTGGTCCTGGCTCGGGAAGATCTGACGAACCAGGTGGAAGGCCGGGCCCTTCAGAACAAAACGACGGCAGCCGTATGTCGGTTCCTGCTCGAGGACGTGATATGCCGGTACGGATGCGTCGGGAAGATCGTGGCTGATCGCGGGGAGTTGGACGCTGAAGAGGCCGAGGAGCTGTTCGACCGGCTAGGAATCAAGCTCTCGCTTACTACTGCGTACAATCCAGAGGCGAATGGAAAGGTCGAGCGTGGACACGGACCGATCGTCAAGGCGTTAGTTCGGGCATGCGGAGGACAAGTCGGGAACTGGCCACGGCTATTGCCTTACGCGTTGTGGGCGGACCGAACTACGCACGGTTCGGTAACCGGATTCATGCCGGCACAGCTCATGTTTGGGCAGAAGCCGATCATGCCGATGGAATGTACGATCTCCTCATGGGCCACCGTGGACTGGAGGGACGAGATGAGCAGGGAGGAACTGCTGGCGGCGTGCATACGACAGCTCGAGCGAAGACCGGAGGAAGTAGAGCAGGCTACGGAAAAGCTTCGGGTGGTAAGGACGAGGAACAAAGCCCGGTTCGACCGAACGCACCGGCTTCGACCGAAGAAGATCGAGGAAGGCGACTGGGTGCTAGTCTACGACAATAGCCTCGACAACCAACACCGAGCAACATGGAAGTTCGCAAGAAGGTGGTTCGGGCCTTACGTAGTACAAAACGTCAACGCCAACGGGACGTACCATCTGGCTGAACTCGACGGCACGAGAATGGCGATACCGGTAGCTGGGAAGCGGATCAAAGCGTTCAAGAAGCGTCACGACGACGAGCCGGATCCGGTTAACCTGGACCACGAACGATCCGAAACCGAGGAAGAACCGACGGGCGGGGAAATGATGACTGGACCGGTTTCCTCCGTCCCAGCTCAATTTGGCGCATGCCGGTGGATGCGCGGTTAGGTGGGGGCGGATGTCATGAAGAAAACTGTCCACAAGCGGAATCGGTGCACCAGAGCATAGGAACCGGCTCTTCATATACGTACGCCTTAAGTTGTACATAGAAGATCCTAGGTAGGTGGATTCGGTAGGTAGGAAGTTAGTGGGAAACGGCTCCTTCCTTGCCTAAAAAAAGGAGGGAGACGAGGAGGGGAGGGGGATCGTGAAGGAAGAGAGGACGAATTGCTGTCAGATTGCGGGGCCGAAGGCTTCTCTCTCTTCCAAACTCCTTAGCTTCTTCCTGTGCAGGTTTCGGGAGGCTCGCGCTGCTCTGAGGAAAGCCCGAGTGCTTCCCGCAACACCTCCAACCTACTCCTTTCTTCCTGTGCGTTTACGAACAGGCATCGGCATCTGTTCGCCGGCCTGCTCGGTTGTAACCGACTTCGTGTTCTTGTTGTTTGTCTTTGTTAATACATACATACCTTCGTGTCTCTCTGTGTCGTTGTCCCACTCGCGTCCTTGAGTCGAAGGGCCGTGTCCCTGTGGATCTACGCTCGCACCCAGTGGGTCTCTTCCCTTCTCCTTTCTCTCTTGCTCTTCGGTACAAGACCCCCGAGGTCCCGCCTCATTCCACGCATCCGCGAGGAATACCTCGACAACGTTGGTGAGGGTAAGTCACCAATATTTACATTAGTGAAGGGTATGTTCACTAATGTTAAAAAGGGGACTAATGATTGGATAGAAGGAATGATAAGTCCATGCACTATCATGATTTGGACAACCAATGAATGGAGAGCCTTTTAGAAAGGCACATCTATTCAAGGGGCCTAGGAAAAGGTATAAATATGAGGCTTAGCTACCCTCATAATTACATTACGTCGGAAGGCTGTTGTCTTAGACACCGGTGGTGCGGGATAGGCTTTTGTCTCGACGATCGTGTTTATCTCTTGTAAGGTATTAGTCATCCTAATATCCGGCGGTATGGGACGTTGGTGGTAGGTTGGCTATGTCTAGATCATAGCTCGGGGGTGGTCGGGTGGAACGGGTTCTTCTATCCAATCTATTTTCCTTCTTTGACTTTACTTTGGTCTATTGATTAGTAATAATCTCTTAACAATGGTATTAGAGCTTTTACTAACAATCTTTTTTGTTGTTTTGATATTTTTTGCGTGTGAGCGATGGGGATCTAACAAGGCTCGTCATGCTCTTCTTAGGATCAAAACAACACTCTAAACCTAGTATTCTTCTTTCTCGATCTCTCTTCTTTCTATGATGCGTTCTTGTTGGTCAAATCAAATTTGTATTACGTTTTCTTTTCTTTTCTTTCTTCTTTCTACCACGATACGATTTTAATTATTATTGTGCATTGGGCCGACCGTGTTTGCACTAATCGCACAGGCTCAACTCATAGCCCTTTTGTTTATTGCAATGTATCTCCTATGCTCCCCTCTCCTGAGCCTTCTCTTATGATATTAATTATTGTTGTGCATTGGGTCGAGCTTGTTTGCCCTAATCGCACACGCTCACCTCATGGCCCTTTTGCATATGATGTTGAGTATGCCACTCTTCCCTCTATTGAGCCATCACTTGGCTGAGTCTATGGGATGTTGTGGCCATGACGAGGTGTATGTCGCCTACCTATGCCACTCTACTATCTATTGAGCCATCACTTGGCCGATTCTATGGGATGTTTTGGCCTTGACGAGGTATATGCCACCTACCTATGTCACTTTACTTTTTATTGAGTTATCACTTGGCCGATTCTAGGGAGATGTGGTGGTCTTGAGGAGGTGCATGTCGACTACTCTAGGGTTTCGTACCTTAAGGCATGCTTAATGTTCCATATACCTAATTGCTTATTATTCTAATTAATTTCTAATTCCACAAATTGTCATTTTACTTATATGATTATCTCGTAAATATTGTTTACTCGCCCACAATTAATTCTCCTTTTTGCCCTTCCTTTTCATGTATAAAGTATTTACATGAGTTTACCTATGATCTAACGCTTCTGTGTAGACTATTTTTTTAGTATGGAATGGGCATCATGCTGTTTTTTTTAGAATGATTTTTCCAACGGATCATCTACGGCTAATAATATAAGGCTAACTAGGAAATTACATTCATGTTGGAACCATGGTTGAGCCTCGGGGAGCCGCCATGATTACTCAAGATAGAGATCTGAGAAAGACATCTTAGCTATGTTTGCCCCCATGGTTTTTAAAACACCATAGTGTTACCATAGTTATCCGATCTCGAATCACATCTCACATGTCTAGAGGGGTAAAGACGTGAGATGCTTTCTTGGTAAAGTTCTTACAGTCAAAATTTCAAGCATTCATTTTGCTTGTGTATTTTTTGAACTTCCTTATTTATATTGCGTACCCACAACTTGCATCATGGAACAAGTTTTGAACGCTGTTGGAGCGATCTCTCCAACCGAGACCTCTCAACTCCAATCCGCATCTCGCACACAAGCTGAGATCACTATTGAGCAATTGCTCACTACTACCTTGAATCAATTGGCCGAAATGAAGCAAGCGAATATGGCATTGGAAAAGAAATTTCAAGAATTGACTATTGAGTCGAAGAAAGAAAGTGAACCTTCTTTCGTAGTAACGCCATTCAAGGGAGATAAGAAAGAAAGAACTGAGGAGGCCATTAGCACTTGGCTTGGTCATTGGGAGTCTCCCTTTGAGCTCCACCCCAAGCCCGATGCTGTAAAAATTGGTTATGTCGTTCATGAGTTAGGTGGCCGAGCTGCTGCTTGGTAGCGCGGCCTAAGGTTTGCAAAGAACTTACCCACAACTTGGGAAGGTTTCGTTGATGTTTTTAAGAACTAGTTTTTACAGCCACCTTCTCAAACTGAACAAGCGCAACACTTGCTCACGTTGTCGAGTAAGCCATTTACCTCTCTTGAGGAATAAGTGCATCATGCTCGGACCCAGATCAAAAAATCGGGACTTACGGGTGAGAAATGGTTTGTTGAATGGTATTCCCAATGGGGATTACCATTGGATTGTCCATGACAAGGACCCCACAACTTTTGAGGAAGCCATCAACATTGTACTTCGGTATCATAGGACTTCCAAGAAAGACAACAATAAACTTGAGTTCGCCAAAACTTCGAATGTCAAGTTTATTGGGAAACGTAAGCAATCCAATGACACTCTTGACTGCGACTCTAAGAAACCAAACCTCTTCTGTGCATATTGCAAGAAGCGGGGCCACACAAAGGATACCTGTCGTCGTCTTGAGAGGAAGTCAATGAACAACCCTCCTCAAGACAAATCTACGAGTCACACATGTGAGTCTTTTGATGTTGTTGAAGATCATACCAACCACTTAAGTTCATGTGAATGCACTTTTCCTTCACATTAACTTGGACCTAATGATTTACTCCGAGCAGTCGGGTATATCAATGGAACACAAGCACATTTCTTGTTTGATTCCGGTAGTTCTCACAATTTTCTTAATGATCACTTTGTGCAGCAAATGGAACTCCACATAAACACAAGTGATCATATCCATCAAGTTCATGGCAAATGGAAGCATTCAATACATCAGTGGCATTGTTTGTCAACTACCAATTCAAATAGATACCTATTTGGAGAAGCTAGACTTTCATGTTATGAAACTACAATCCACAAATGTCATTTTAGGATATCCTTGGTTTTTTAATAAAAACCCGTCTTTGTTCATTGATTGGGTTAATCACTCAATCACATTTGAACTTAATAATTGTAAACATTTTATTCAATGTTCCAAACTTCTCGTTCACTTGTGTCTTCTAAATCTTTAAGTGAGTATTCTAGTTCATTAATTTATTTGTGTGTAATTGATCCTTCGCTTCAATTTTATTATTTTAATATTGACGTCACACAATCACCACATTATGAACAATGATTACTTGACTCTATTTTAGACGATTTTCAAGATGTGTTTCCTAAGGAATTGTCGCTTACTTTACCACCAAAACGTAATGTGGACCATCAAATTGAACTCATCCCCAGTGCTGCTCCTGTGAGCATTCCATCTTACCGACGTAGTCAATTAGAAGAGGATGAGATTGCTAAACAGCTTAAGGAATACTTGAGTATGGGCCACATTAGGTATAGTAAATCACTTTAGGGTGCGCTGGTTCTATTAGTTAAGAAGAAGGAAGGTTCATGGTGAATGTGTATCAATTATTTCCGTTTGAATAAAATGACAATTAAAAATGCGTATCCGTTACGTCGTGCCGATGATTTGATTGATCGTTTGCATGGGGCCAGATATTTTACGAAAATTGACTTATGAATAGGTTATCATCATATTCGCATTGCCGAGGATGATATTCCTAAAACCGTTTTTCGTACGCGCTATGGCCATTATGAGTTTTTAGTCATGCCTTTCAGGTTGACTAATGCTCCAACCACATTCCAACAAGCGATGAATGACGTTTTCCGAGATCAACTCGGTGATTTTGTTGTCATGTTCTTGGATGATATTTTGATATATAGCCGTACCTTGCAAGATCATGTTCAACATGTTCGATTTCTTTTGCAAAACTTGTGTGACAACTCTTTCTATGTAGAACATTCAAAATATGTTTTTTTCCAAAAATCTATTGTGTACCTAGGTCATTTAATTACGGAAAATGGTGTTGAAATTGAACCTTCTCGTATTGAAAAGGTTAAACTTTGGCCCATTCCTCACAATATTCGTGAATTGTGATCATTCTTAGGGTTTGTTGGATTTTTACGAAAATCAATTCGTAACTATTCCAAATTGACTACACCATTAACTGACATTTTAAAAGGTCATCCACGTAAGTCTGTCAAACCAATTGCATGGAATGAACAACTTGACAAATCATTTGAGACACTCAAAGAGCATGTGTGTCTAGCTCCCACTCTTCTATTACCGGACCCTTCTAAGCCTTTCTCAATCGAAACGGATGCCAATGATTATGCTATTGGTGTCGTTCTTTATCAAGGCGGTCACCCTATTGCTTTTGAAATTAAGAAGCTTGATGCTACTCAATCTTGGTATTCAGTTTGAGAGAAAGAGTTGTTTGCGGTAATACATTCACTTAAAACATGGAGGCACTATCTCTATGGAAATAAATTTGTGGTTACAACAGACCATCAATCATTGAAGTATTTTTGTGACCAGCCAGATCTTGTTTGTCATAAAGGCCATTGGGCTGATCTTATGCAAGATTTTGATTTTCCATATGGTATTGCAAGGGTTCTATGAACACTGTTGCGGATGCTCTTCGTCACATTAAAGAAGTTAACATGCTTAGCTTCACGAAAATAAAATCTGATCTTTTAGATCACCTTCGACGGAAATACCTTGATGACAGTTATTTTTCGAAATACTAGACGAAAGCCGAATCTGGTTTAGATACCGATACTCGCACCCTACCCTCGAAGGCGACCTTTCACATTACAAACGGTTTGCTCTACCGTAGTGGAAAGGTTTGTGTTCCAGATTTACCAAACGTAAAACAGAAAATTCTTCATGAATGTCATGATGCACCATCTGCTGGTCATCTTGGAATACAACGCACACTTGTTCTCATCTCGAGTACATTTTTTTGGCCTAAGATGCGCTCTGACGTGCATAAATACGTAACTCAATGCCTACAATGTCAGATTAATAAGTCGGAACGACTTAAAGCTGCGGGTCTTTTACATCCCTTAGATATTCCCAACAACAAATGGGAAAGTGTCTTGATGGATTTTATTGTTAGTTTACCTCGTACACATAGGGGTCATGATGCCAGTTGGGTTGTCATTGACAGACTCACAAAATTGGTTAGATTTATTCCTACCAAAACCACGGTAATCGCACAACAATTGGCTTATTAATTTGTTGATGAGTTATTTCATTTTTATGGATTACCGATGGATATTGTTAGTGATCGAGATTCCAAGTTTACTAGTGACTTTTGGACTCAAGTCTTTAAGAAACTAGAAACTATGTTGAGCATGAGTTCCGCACATCATCCTCAGTCTGATGGACAAACTGAACGAGGACATGCTTCGAGCTTATGTAGCAAAAACCCCTGCTAAGTGGGATCAATACCTTCCTATCTTAGAATTTGCCTATAATAGCTCTAACCATACATCCTTTGGATATAGTCCTTTTATGTTGATGTATGGTTTTCAACCACGTGCCCTAGTTGATGTCACGATTCATTGTGATACATTAGATAGTACACGCAATTTTTTGCAAGACATGAACCAAATGTTGCATATTGCCAAAGAGAATGTCAAGACAGCTCAAGATCGTGCTCGATTTTATGCTGATCAGGATAGACATCCTTGTGCATTTACTATTGGTCAAAAAGTTTTTGTGCATGTCCCTACTGACTCTACATCATTGTCTATGGGCAAGTGCGCTAAGTTAGCGGGTTGAGTCATCTGCTTATCACCTTGCCTTACCCTGTAACATTGGTATTCATCCTATTTTTCACGTTAGTCGTCTAAAACCACTTTTAGGCTCTGGTGATAACACCATCACAATCCAAGATCTGGTAACATTAGAGGATTTTTCTTACAAACCTCATGTTCCTGAATGAATTCTTGATTCTCGTACTAAATGTTTACGTTCTAAAGAGATTCGGCTACTCAAGATCAAATGGATGGATAAACCTATTGATGATGCCACATGGGAACGCGAGCATACTCTTAAGGCACAATTTCCTCACTTTATATTGCAAGAGTGCAATCATTTGAAGTAGGGAAGTATGTTATGTACACATAACGTTGGTGAGGGTAGGTCACCAATATTTTCATTAGTGAAAGGTATGTTCACTAATGTTAAAAAGGGGACTAATGATTGGATAGAAGGAATGATAAGTGCATGCACTATCATGATTTGGACAACCAATGAATGGAGAGCCTTTTAGAAAGGCACATCTATTCAAGGGGTCTAGGAAAAGGTATAAATATGAGGCTTAGCTACCCTCATAATCACATTACGTCGGAAGGCTGTTGTCTTAGACACCGGTGGTGCGGGCTAGGCTTTTGTGTCAACGATTGTGTTTATCTCTTCTAAGGTATTAGTCATCCTAATATCTGGCGGTACGGGACATTGGTGGTAGGTTGGCTATGTGTAGATCATAGCTCGGGGGTGGTCGGGTGGAACGGGTTCTTCTATCCAATCTATTTTCCTTCTTTTACTTTACTTTGGTCTATTGATTAGTAATAGTCTCTTAACATGCCTCCTCAATCTCAACTCGGGTCGATTCCTACTGGTTGATGTCTGCTTCGGCTGGTATCCGGTTTGGACGATCTCCGATGTCCGCTTTGGCTCGTACTCTCGCTTGTACTCCCCCTCAAGCTTGGCAAGTCAGGGATCTTCAATTCGAGGTTTGACATGAATTGCCGAAGCTTGTCAGGGCGTAAGGCTTTGGTGAAGATGTCGGCCATCTGAAAATTCGTGTTGATGTGTTGAAGGTCTACATCTCCGGCTTGTACGTGCTCTCGAATGAAGGATAGTGCAATTCAATATGTTTTGTGCATGAGTAGAACACCGGGTTCCGAGCCAGATATATACTGCTTATGTTGTCGCAGTAAATGGGAGTCGGATCCTTGATTTGGACGCCCAGATCCTTCAAAATCCTATTGAGCTATACGGCTTCACATGCAACTATGGTTGCGTCAGGCCTGTATTCGCCCTCCGTACTCGAAAGTGCGACGATAGGATGCTTCTTACTACTCCAAGATATTGCTCCGCTACTTAGCAAGAAGACAAATCTAGAGGTCGATCGTCGATCGACTTTGTAGCCTGCCCAGCCCGCGTATGTGTACCCTTCAAGTCGTATTGGTGTGGCCGATGCATAGAGAACGTCGTAATCTATTGTGCCACTCACGTACCGTAATACTCGCTTAGCGCAATCGAAATGGATATCTTGCAGAGTTTGCATGAATTGGCTAAGGAGTCCAACTGGATAGCTAAGCTCGGGTCGAGTGATCGTGAGATAGATGACACTCCTGATCAATTGACGATATTGGGTCGGCTCACACTCTTTTGTGCCGGAGTCGGCATCCAATTTATGGTTTCGATCGAGTGGGGTTGCCACAGATTTACACTAAGTCATCCTGAACTTGTCTAACAAGTTGAGGATGTAGTGCCGTTGGGAGATCATAATGTCGGCAGGAGTCCGAATTACTTTGATGCCTAGGAAGTAATGAAGCTCCTCCATGTCCATCATCTTGAATTTGTTGGAGAGGAGGGACTTCACCTTGTTGATGTCGACTAAATGCTCACCTCCAATAACCAGATGATCCATATAGAGGATGATGACAATTAGGCTTCTAGAGTCGTGTTGTACGTAGAGGGAGTTGTCGGATTTTGACATTCAAAATCCAATTTGATGAAGATATTTCGTAATCTTCGAATGCCAAGCACGCGGTGCTTGCTTGAGGCCGTAGAGTGGCTTCTTGAGTTGGCACACGGATTTCGGATGAATGCGCGATTCGAAGCCGAGAGGTTGTACCATGTACACCTCTTCTAATTTGCCTTGGAGGAAAGCGTTCTTGACGTCCATTTGGTGGAGGTGCCACCCTTTTGCCGCTGCGAGTGCAATTACAGTCTGCACCGTCGTCATCTTTGCCATGGGGGAAAATGTCTCTTCATAGTCGACTCCATGCGTCTTAGCGTATCCTTTCGCTACAAGTCGAGCTTTGTGTTGGGAATATGTCCCTCTAGTGGGAGGAAGAGCCAAGTGTTCGGAAAGCCGAGTGTCGAAGAGTCGAAAACAGTGAGTCGACTGTTTGAGAATTTGACTATTATTATTATTATGGTAATAATAATGATGATGTTAGGAAACATGTCTCTCTGAATGGGGAGAGAAAGGAGCTGAGTTGATGAGGGACTCGTGTATATAGCCAATTCGTGTATATAGCCAACTCGGGAGACTATACTTGTAAATAGTTTGAATGTGCACCCCATGAGGGCTAGGTTTGTAAATAGCCAGAAAGTTTTGTAAGTATATATGCAACTAGGGCAAACTTTAAGTGTGATGAGAACAGAAGAAGGTGAAGGTGAGTGAATTGTGTAAGTGTGTGCAGAGAGTGAGTGAGAGAGAGAGAAGCGTGAGCCGCGCCATAGCTGTGTGAGCAACAACAGACACGAAGAGCCCTGTGCGGTTGATCCACTCACAAGAGTGTTGTAATCCTCTCTGTATTGTATATCCACTGTCCTTGGTGAAGTTCTGTTGCCGTGGTTTTCCTTGTTTTAGGGTTTCCACGTAAATCTCTGTGCATAGCTGTCTATCTTGTATTTCTGTGATTCGTATTTCAGCAATGTCTGTTCATTATGATTTAAATTCCACAACGATTTCTCAACACTTTGTAATGGTTTATGGAGCTGTCGACATTATACTTCACCTTGTAGATCCATCTGCAGCCAATTGCCTTCTTGTGCGGTGAGTGGGGAACAAGATCCCATGTCTCGTTCTTGCAGTGTGCTTGCATCTCCTCATTCATCGCTTCAACCCATTTGGGGTTCGTCGCGGCTTCAGAAAACATTTCCGGCTCCCGTACTGTCACTACCTTCATCATAAAGGCGTAATGGTAGGCCATATAATCGTTGGAGCCGAATCGGCTTACGGGTTTCTTTTCACGGGTGGATCAACGGAGCTTCTCGTTTGTGGATACTACAACTTTCTCCGCTCCATTTGTTCGGATCTCAAGGCCTTCGAACTCACTATCAAGGGAGTGAGTCAATTGGTTGCCGTCGAAGTAAGTCGATTCGTTGTCTTCATACTCCGGCATTTTCGCCTTGCCTTTGTCCAGCTTCGAACTCGGCCAAGATGTGCTTTGATCGCTCGAAGGCTCTTGTGGTTCACTAAGCCTTGTCGTAATCGGGCTTTCTTCGAACATGTGCATAAGGCGATCTTCATCTTCTATCTCTTGTTCGGCGGAATCTGGGTTGAGCAGAATCGAAGTCGAAGTTTTCTTTGGTGCGTACCAAGATGCAGACTCGTCGAGGACGACGTCTCTGCTTACTCGAGATTTTCGAGTTGAGAGGTTATAGCACTTGTACCCCTTTTGCTCCAGTGAGTATCCTACGAAGATACATTTCTCTGACTTCGGGTCAAGTTTTTGTTGCTTCTCGTCGGGGATGTGCACGTACACAATGGAGCCGAATCTCCGAACATGCAATAGGTCCGGCGTCTTTCCAAAAAACGTCTCGTGCGGAGTAAGTTCATGGAAACCCGATGTCGTACACCGATTCATGAGGTATACAACCGTATTAGCTACTTTTTCCCAGTACGACTTCAGCACGTGCTTTTCATTCATCATGGCCCGTGCTACTTCGAGGATGTGCCGATTCTTTCATTCGACCACTCCGTTTTGCTGTGGCGTATGTTGACACAAAAACTCTCGCCGAATTGCTTCTTTTCGTAGATACGCCGTAAACTCATCTGAGAAATATTCTTCACCTCCATCCGATCGAAGGCACCGTACTTGTTAACTCATAGCTCTTTTAACTCCACTTTTGAATTTTTGGAAGTGTCCAAGTGTGCCTAGAGAAGTTGTTGATAAAGGTCACATAGTATCAACATCCGCCGAAAGTCGCCGTTTCAGCCAGTCCCCATACATTGGAATGAATTACGTCGAGTATGCCTTTGCTTACATTCCTCTCCTTTGGAAATGGATGCTGATGTTGCTTGCCAATTTGGCAAGCCGCACACACGCCTGCAATCTCTCTTTCTTTGAAGGTCGGGAGTCCGATGGCGACACCTTTCGAATGCATAACCTTCAGCTTTTGAAGGTTTATATAGCCAATCTACTTCTCCCATAACTCTATGTCGGACTTGGCTTTCATGCCTTTTGCGAACATGGCCGATTTCATCTCATGTGAGGCGAGAATGAAAATTTGGCCCTCTCCTCGTCCGCGCTATCGTGAAGATTCCAGGCCATGGTAAGAAACCATGGAATGTCGGAAGAATAGGCGGGGTGGAGCATGTGCACTCACCCTTGTAAAAAAGTGTGAACAATAGGGGTGCCTTTATGGCGCCGAGTAGGAGTTAATTTGGGACAGAGAATCTCATGTAAGTCGGGATTTATCCCACATAGTCACACGACTCTCACCTTGTTCTATAAAAGGGAGGGCGCGCCCCTTGTAAAAGGGTTCCCCTTTGTGGGTTCCATTTTGGGTGTTAATAAACTTCTGTGTATAATGTTTATTTCTGTCTTCTCTTCATCGTGGTGTGTGTGTTGTCTCTACTTTCGGTTAGGGTTTCGGTGTCATCTGTGTGCGTGCGTAGGTGGTGTGTTAGGTTGTGGCAGGTGGTGTGCAGGCTATCTGTGCCTTTCTTGAGTTCCTGCTTGTTGGCTCTCAGCACTACACGGTCCGGTATGTTTGCGTGTTTGTGGGTGTTGGCTTTTGTCGCATGCGAAGAGCCTGCGCGCTAGGTGGTTCGTTGGCAGGTTTCCCTTCTTGGCGCACAAGACCCCACTCGGCTCAACGAGCCCGTGCTCTCCCTGAAGGCGGCTTGGCACAGTAGGCGGTCGTTCAAGAAGAGGCATGCCCTAGACGAGGGTCCCGTTACGCAAATGAGCTCGAGAGCTCCCCGATAGGCCCTAGGATGCAGGCTCCCTTTTCCTCTCCGTGTGGAACTAGCATCGTAGCGAGCGTTGTGTATGTAAGTGTGTGTGTGTTTTTGGTTAGCGTAGGATGCGAGAGAGGGTGCATGCGTGGTCGCCGGTGTAGAGGTGCCGGCTGTAAGCGTGTGTGTATATGTGTGTGTACGTGTGCGTGGGCGCAGTTAACCGGGTTGTGTCTCGTGCCTCTTTTGGGCCCCCTATACATACAGGCGATAGGGGCGACAAGGACGACGGAAAGGGCGCTCTCTGCTTCTCGTGCGGTTACCGATTGCGTTCGGAGAGTATCCGGGATTGAACCGGCCGGCAATGTGGTAAGCTCCGGAGGATTCGGGTTCTCGGCAGCTCCTCCCCTCCTGGTCCATGATCCTTGTGGTCCCACCCAGATCCGACATGCAAGCGCGGATTACTGCGACATATTTGGTGAATCCGACGTAAAAGGTGGTAAGGGAGGATGGAGTGTAGGGTTGAAGACTTCGAGGAGGAGAGTCGAGAAGCGGCGCATCGAGATGGGCGAGGTCGAAGAAGTCGACCATTACAAGGGGGACGGAGGCCCACGAGTTTTGCCAAAGGCTCGACCATCCAACATAAAGAGGAGGAGCGCCGAGTAGCTCACAGACTGTAGTCACCCCAAAGCGGAACGAAGGTGGTGTGTGATGGCACGACATCACAGCGGGAAGGGGGCGTGCAGACGAGACGGACGTGGTCGAGCCGGAGGCCAAGCGGGGCACGATGGTGCTGATATGGGAGAGGGTGCGGGACGAGCTGCCCTCCTTTACATGGGGAGAAAGACTGACCGGGCGAAGGTAAGGAATCGAGAAGAAGATGATCGAGAATACAGAACGAGTCCGGCAGGATCGGCATCGGAGCCGAAACTCTGGACATTGGAGAATCAAGCCCAGGCGGGGCTTGATCGATCATAAAGCGGATGTTATCCACCGACACCACTAAAAGGGTCGGTGGCCTGGGACAAGTTGTTGAGAGACGTTACGAAATCGATATCCCCACATCTTGACCGGAGACTTTGGCAGTTCGGTCGGCGTGGCAACGTGAGACTGAAAGAGAAGGGAGATGGTGGGGATCAACAGCAATAGGGAGAAACAAAAGAGGTTGTTGACTGAAGTATGGGTCCTCCACACTCATTCCCGAGACTTAGGCGGTTGCGTTCGAGAACCAACGGAAGACCTAAGAGACGGAAAGTGGCGGCGAGGACGCGGAGGTCACATCCAATACAACCGATCTGGAAGCAGTGAAATGAACACCGGTCCTATGGTTCACCTCACACCGGGCTAGAGACTCTGGCGGTCGGCATCGGATCTGATGTAAGACCAAGATACTGACAGTGGCGACAAGAGAACATGAGCCGGCAATGCAGAGAGACGGGCGAAGCGGACTTCCGGATAATCAATCCGGAAGGGAGGAAGAAGCGGGCCTACGGAGTGGCCGGAACATGGTACATCAGTACCACGGGAGAGGGTGTGGAGCGAGCCACCCTCTCGACACGCGAAGAAGGAAGAACCATGGTAAGGGTACGAAATACAACAAGCTCGAGGAGGATCCTTCACATCGGTTCTAGAGACTCCGACGGTCGGCCCGAGAGCTGGCGTGAGACCTAGAGTGATGAACGGTGGCGGCGAGGGGACAAAGGCAAAGGGTTGCTGAAGGACGGTCTACGGATACACTCACACCGATCCGACGGTCGGCCCGAGAGCCAGTGTGAGTCCTATAGGAGAGAACGGTGGCGATAGGTGAACGTGACCAGGACAAGAGGCCGACACGTAGCTCGAGACTATGGCGAGAGGAAAACGGCAAGTGGTGCTACTGTGACCTTACACACACTGGTTTTAGAGACTCCGGTGGTGGGCCCGAGAGTTGACGTGAGACCTAGAGTAGCGAACGGCGTCGGCGGCAAGGCGGGCAACGAAAGACGGCAAATGGGAGGTCCCACGAAGACACTCACACCGATCTGGAGACTCCGGCATCCGGCAATGAGAGCCATCATGAGAACTAGAGAGAGAGACGGTGGCAGCAGGAGAACGTGACCAGACGACGGAAAGCAGAGCAAAAGGAGGTATGAGGCCGGCGAGGCGGCCACAAATCGGATACGGATCCGACCGGCAAAGTTGGCAAGACAAAGTTCGAACGCGCTTGGTACACAAATCGGTGACCCAACAAATCAGAGGCGCAAACTCTGGCAGTTCAGCTGAAGTGGCAACGAGAGACCGAGGGTAATGGAAGGTGGCGGCAAGGGAACAAAAGCGGCAACAACGGAGGCGCTGAACAACCAAGGTGTTAGGTAAACGAAGGAGGCCATATGGGCCGGGACGCGGCAAGGGTGATCTTCCGATAAGCTGCTGGGGCACCCGCTTAAGGAGCGGTGTGCCGAGCCGGAGAGGGGCACACCCGAAAGCAAATCGGAAGACGTGTGTGGCGTCATCGAGGGCCAAAGCAAAGAACGGGTGCGGGACGACGTTCGGCATAGGTGGTGCCAAACAAGGAAGGCGGAAGACAGCACACAACGGTGCCGGAAACGAGAGCACGTGCGAGCGTAAACAGACTACGTGGGATGGAGACCGGATCTAGGGCCGGAGAAGGATCCTCCACACCCGCTTCGGAGATCTCGGCGGCCTAGTCGTAGTGGCAACGACTGATGTGGTAGGCCAAACCTGAGATAACAAGCTGGTGGGGGCGAGGGGACGACGGCAAGCGGAAGGCTCTAAACCAGTGGCAACAACGCAAGACGAAAGTGGCCAAGCGGGCTACAATGGGTTGTTCCTCATGCGCAGAGCACACCAGTGTGCGGAGAAGCAGCAATGCACGACTTGGCCGGGCGAAGGCTGACGACGCGTGCATGAGAAGTGATCGGAGTTCGGCACAGGCGGGGCCAAAGTAGAGCAGGGGGGATGCGCGGCACATGGAGGTAACAGAACGGGAGTACAAGCGAGAAGATTG
Source organism: Azolla caroliniana (assembly GCF_043228905.1). Classification (NCBI taxonomy): domain Eukaryota; kingdom Viridiplantae; phylum Streptophyta; class Polypodiopsida; order Salviniales; family Salviniaceae; genus Azolla; species Azolla caroliniana. The sequence continues at coordinate 1,411,006 of NW_028230446.1, forward strand.
GTTGCCGGTCCAAGGTGATCTCGTTTAGAAGGCCGGAGAGGGATCTTCCACAATCGTTCAAGAGACCTTGGCAGTTTGGCCGCCATGGGAACATAAGACCAAGGAGAAGGCAGGTGACGGCGAGGGGACGAAGGCGATGGAGATCAACACGGAGCGAGAATCGGGACAACACGAAGGTCGACCGAGGCCAAGCGGGCCATCACGGGTGCTCCTCACATGGAGGACATTGCGTATCCGAAAGGACAAGAAGCGTGCATACGGTTGAGAGAAGGGCCAACGGGGAAGCACACACACTATGGGATCACGGCAAACGACCTATCGACGGGTCGAACAAGCCTACGGAAAAGCGAACACGGAGAAGGAACCGGGGCGATGATTCGGACCAGCAAGGCCAACGTGGCAGCCGGAATGCGGATTACAAAAGACCGATTCCTCATCGGCCGAAATCTCTCACCCTTCTTTGAAATTGGCACGTACTGTTGGACGTGCGATTTGGTCAGGGCGGATGTCCTGAAGATTCTGGGCCATGGTGAGAAACTGGGGAATGTCGAAAGAATCGGTTGGGTGGAGCATGTGCACTCACCCTTGTAAAAACGTGTGAACAATAGGCATGCCTTTATGGCGCCGAGTAGGAGTTAATTTGGGACAGAGAATCGAATGTAAGTCGGGATTTATTCCACATAGTCACGTGACCCTCACCTTGTTCTATAAAAGGGAGGGCGCGCCCCTTGTAAAAGGGTTCCCCTTTGTGGGTTCCATTTTGGGTGTTAATATACTTCTGTGTATAACGTCTATTTCTGTCTTCTCTTCATCATGGTGTGTGTTGTCTCTACTTTCTATTAGGGTTTCAGTGTCATCTGTGTGCGTGCGTAGGTGGTGTGTTAGGTTGTGCGGACTGTATGTGCCGTTCTTGAGTTCTTGCTTGTTGGCTCTCAGCACTCCATGGTCCAGTATGTTTGCGTGTGTGTGGGTGTTGGCTTCTGTCGCTTGTGAAGAGCCCCCGCGCTTGGTGGTTCGTTGGTAGGTTTCCCTTCTTGGCCCGCAAGACCCCACTCGGTTCAGCGAGCCCATGCGCTCCCTGAAGGCTGCTTGGCACAGGAGACAGTCGTTCTAGAAGAGGCGTGCCCTAGACGAGGGTCCCGTTGCGCGAATGAGCATGAGAGCTCCCCGACCGGCCCTAGGATGCAGGCTCCCTCTTCCTCTCCGTGTGGAACTGGCGTCGCAATGAGTGTCGTGTATGTAAGAGTGTGTGTGTTTCTAGTTAGCGTAGGATGCAAGAGAGGGTGCATGCATGGTCGTCGGTGTAGAGGTGTTAGTTGTAAGCGTGTGTGTATATGTGTGTGTACGTGTGCGCGGGCGCAATTAACTGGGCCGTGTCCCGTGCGTCTTTTGGGCCCCCTGTACATACAGGCGAAAGGGGCGGCAAGGACGATGGAAAGGGCGTGCTCTCTCGCTTCCCGTGCGATTACCGGTCGCATTCGGAGAGTATCTGGGATTGAACCGGTCGGCAATGTGGCAAGCTCCGGATGATTTGGGTTCCGGGCAGCTCCTCCCCTCCTGGTCCATGACCCTGGTGGTCCCACCCGAATCCGAAATGCAAGTGCAGATTACCGAGACAACGCTCGATGAGTCTACACTCTTTTTCGATGAAGCAACCACCTTCATTAAATCGAACTTGCATTCCTTGCTCTACAATTTGTCTGACGGAGACCAAATTCTTCGTGATAGTTGGTACATGCAAGACATTTTTAATTTAAGTTTTCTTACCTTCTTCTCCGAACGGAACATTGCCGATGTGCCGAATCGGATGCATAGTGTCGTCTCCGGTTTTGACATAGCCGGGCCGTTCCGACTCTCGATGTTCTCTGAACCATTCTTGATGAGACGTCATATGGTTCGAGGCACTGGAGTCGACGAACCATACGTCTTCCAGACCCGAGGCACTAGTTGAAGTAGAAGCCGACATAGAATGTGCTCTATGTCTTGTCATGAAAATTCCGCCACGATCGCAATAGTCGGTGTTGGTTGCGTAGTTGGTGAGTTGTCGGCTAGTGGAAGCCGACTCGCATATCTTCTTAAGACATTATTCTTCGTGGTGACTGATTTTTCCGCAATATCCGCATTCGACCGAGTTTTGTCAACTTGGACCGGAATGGAAGCTCCCCCTTCTTCCGAAGGTTCATCCTTGATGGCTTCCGTCTTGATGTCGAAATTGCGAGTTGTTTTCGTAAGTCGGGCCTTATCTGCCTCATCCTTGCACGACTGCGTCCTCTTCCTCCATCCGAATGCATGTAGAGCATGTGGCCTTCCGAGTGTCATGAAGACATACATTTTGGCCTTACAAGGATTCAAGCCCAAGACGTCTTGGTCTATATATTAGACCTTTAACCATTATAATAACATATATGATGTATAGTTATTATAAATGTATTATTAGTTATTACAAGATATTTAGAGTATTCTAGAACATTCTAGAGTATTCTAGGATATTCCATGATTATATTAAATATCATAAATATCTAAATTATTCTAGAATATTCTAGAATACTCCATAAGGACTTGTAAATAGGTGTCTATTCATTCATCAGAACTCATCTCTCTCTCTCTCTCTCTCTCTCTCTCTCTCTCTCTCTCTAAGATGGTTGAGGATATGTTACAAATGACAAAGATACAACATGGTGCCACACTAGAATGCAAATGGGAAGCTTTCAAGAAAGTCATTCTCTCATGTACAAACAAATGTTTTTCGACCAATCGCACATCTTGGAAATGCACCAAGAAACTTAGGAAAAAATGGTTTGATAAAGAATGTCATGAAGCTCGAAAGTGCCTTATGGTTTTGGATATAGTTAAGGATAAAGAGAATTACCAAAATCATTTGCATGAGTATAAAAGGCTTATTCAAAGAAAGAGAAGAATATGGGAAGTTACTCAACAACTTATCCAAACGCAAGAGAAAGCACATGCATGTGCTAAATTTTGGGGAAATCTAAAGGGAAAACGTGTTGAGAGTTATGGTGACTTAACTCTTCACGACTTGTCTATGCATTGTAAGAATTTATATGAGTTATCTCTTGCCGGAAAGATGATGTGTTATGGTTCTCTTTCACATATGCCTCCCTTCTTTACAATTGAAGATATATGCATAGGACTTAAGAAATTGGCCTCTCGAAAGGCAAGCGATCTTCAATGTATAAAGGCTGAAATGCTCAAATGGACGGGAAAGGAAGCACATATATGGATAAGCGATATGTTTAATGATGCATTGCAACATGGTATGGCGTACGATTGGACTACAAATTGGATCAAACCTTTACATAAAGGTGGAGATATAAATAATGTAAACAACTATCGAACCATCATGGTTGGCTCATTAATGGCAAAACTATTTGGATGTATAATGGAATCAAAGATAAGTGTATGGGCTGAAAAAAGTGGTAAGAGAGCTTATGGACAAGCTGGCTTTCGGAAACACCATAGCACCATTGATCACCTTATCACCCTTCGAGTATTAACGGAGGAAAGTCGCCTTAGAGGTAAAGGTTTATATTGTTGCTTTGTAGACTTCAAGAAAGCTTTTGATATGGTACATCGTGAGCATCTTTGGAGGTGAATGGAAGAACTTGAGGTGCCAAGTGAATATATGCTTGCAATTTCCCGAATTTATGAGAAGGTTATATGTTGTGTGCGCATGAGAGATAAACTTTCAGATTTTTTCAAAAGCACTATTGGTGTTAAGCAAGGATGCCCACTCTCACCAACACTATTTGTTCTATGCATTGATGAATTGGAAGAAATGGTTACCAAGTTTGCAAAGGAAGAATGTGTTGAAGAAGTTGCCATTGGGAATGTTGTGATTATGCTTTTGCTATATGCAGATGATGTAGGGCTTTTTGCAAATACTTTAGGAGATGCACAAAAGCTTATGAAGGCATTGGAAAAAATTTGCATGCATACTAAATTAAGTGTCAATAGCTCTAAAACAAAGATTATGCTTGTGAAGAGCCAAAAAAGAGATAAACCATGCATTATGTACAACAATGAGCCACTTGAATGTGTGGAAAGCTTCAAATATCTTGGCATTGAAGTTCCTTCAAATCATAGATGGAATGAATGTGCTACACGCCGCTTAGAGGCGGGCAAGCAGGCAAGCGAGCATACTATGCATTTGAGAACACATGCAATCTTGGAGATATTAAGTGTTGGGTCCTCAAGAAATATCTTTTCGACACTTTGGTGACACCGGTTCTTCTCTATGGGGTGGAAGTATGGGGCGGTAGCATCCCTAAATCTATGTGGAAAGAGTTTGAAAATGTCCAAAAGCATTTTCTTACCAAGTTTCTACAAGTTAAGAAACAAACGCCCTACAGCCTCCTCCTCCTTGAGACGGGATCGCTTCCCATTGAGATCATGGCCATGGAAAGGGTTGTTGAATACATGCTTAAGGTTCAAAAAAGTCCCTCACATCGACTTCCTAGAATTGCGTGGGAAGCAAGCAAAAAGATCCAAAAGACGCATAAAAGCAAAATTTTGTGTTCCGGTTGGATGCAAGATATAGAAAAATGGTTTGGTAGATGGGATGCGAGACACTTGCTTCATGATGCATCATTAGATTCCTCTGTAAATGAGGCATTTTTGCAACGCCAATGTATCATGACATGGGACAAATGTGGAGGCTCACGCTTCACACATTATACTACACATGTTGCACCTAACTACAAAACCATATTCTTCGCGGAACGGGGAAATCGTACACATCCATACATGTTAGAGCCCATACCGTTATCTTCTATTCGAACCATTGCTTCCATGCGACTTAGCTCACATGCATTGCGATGTGAAACAGGGCGTTGGGGTACAAGTGATGAGAGTGGTCGGTTATGCGCACTTTGCCCTAAACAAGTTCGCGAGTCTGAGTATCACACTTTGATACAATGCTCTGCCTTTGATCATATTCGACCATGCTTTACACATCTCTTCGATCGAGCCCAATCTTTGCATGAATTCCTCTCACAACCACAATGTGCACTCTCGATTGCAACATTCATTGGTAAAGTTCTTGAACATCGAGAGTCACTACTCACTTTCACACATATCACGTGAAATGTAATATTTTTGGTCTCATAGGTCATATTTGACCTCCGAAGACGATAATATAATCTATCTATCTATCTATCTCTCTCTCTCTCTTGATACCTTCTATTGTCATCGTATCTTTTTCTCTCCTATTCTCAAGTCTCGACAGTTTGAACTGAATCTCTTTCTTTTCTTCTTCTCCAACTTTTTCTTCTCATCTTAACCTTATTCAAGAAAATCTAGCAATTTTCTCTCGCAACTATGGAGTCCGTCAGTAAGCAAGAATATATGTGTGTTCTCTCCGAGCTCGACATGCTAACAACCAAATTCGTGGCACTGGAGCATGAAAATCAAATATTGTTGGGAGAGCTACAACAAGTGCTAAGAAAGTACAACAATATGAAGAATTATCTCAACAGGTGCATCAATTGGAGACTACTCTAATGCAACGAAAAGCAGCGGAAGTTCAAACCTCGCCGAAGGAACCCAAGATTAGTCTGCCAGCCAAGTTTGATGGTATAAGGTCTCAATTTCATGGATTTTTTAATCAGGTACGGCTTGTGATTAAATTGCATCCTAGTTGTTACCCAATTGATGTTGCTCGTGTGGGACTAGTTGGTACCTTGTTAACGAGTACCGCATTAGCGTGGTTTGCACCACTCCTAGAGAAGCACTCACCATTATTAGAAGATTTTGAAGGGTTTATTAATGAGTTCCAAGCCAACTTTGGAGACACTGATAGTATGAGGACCGCAATAAAGAAAATTCGGCGATTACAAGGAGATCGCCCTGCTTCCGCTTATGCTGCAGATTTTCCCCTTCTAGCATCTGATATTCCATGGGATGAGGCGGCATTAATGGACCAATTTCGTCAAGGTCTGTGCAGTGATGTGAAAGATTTACTTCTTACCTTCCACGATGATCCAAAATCTCTTACTGAAGCAGTAAGTCGGGCCGTGTGATGTGACAATTGCTTATTTGAGCGGCGTTATGAGCGCCAACAAATGTTACGCTTCCGACCAACAGAAACATATGCTTCGGTGGTCGCAACTCCACCCCAAGTATCAAAGTCAAGTGTGGTGGAAGGCCCTACTCCAATGGAAATTGAGACAACACGACGCCCCATAGCATCAGGTGATATAGTTGAAGAGTCTGAACCAATTCGTGTAGTCCTAGGCAATTTGGTTAGTGTCATCTCATTCAACATCATTAGTAGTCTAGAGCACTCCCTAGTTCTTGGTCTTCCATGGTTTGAGCTACATAACCCAACTATTGATTGGAGAAAAAGAACCATTGAAGAGGTCACAATACAGTCTGAGTCTCTTAAAACTCCAACAAAGGATATGACATTCCAAAAGATTTCGACAATCTCTATACATCAGTTACGTGAGGAAGGACGGAAGGAAGACATGTTGGTGTTTGCAATTTGAGCAACTCCCACATTGAGCTCACAAGAATCGGGGGTCCAACTACCAAAGAAATATATAGAATTCCCCGATGTGTGTGATAAGGTGAAGGCCAATAGACTACCAGGGCATCGACCATATGATTGCTCGATTGATTTGCAGCCCGGAAAAGAGCCTACATGGGGACCAATTTATAAACTTTCGCCCACGGAGTTAGAGGTTCTTCAGGAATATATTGATCAGAACTTAGCAAATGGGTTTATCTAGGATTCAAGATCTCTTGCCGGCGCACCCATATTTTTCGTTAAGAAGAAAGATGATTTGCTTCATCTAGTCGTGGATTGAATAAAGTCACTATTCGAAACCGATATGCTCTACCATTGATTTCTAGCCTTCTAGAACACCTCAGTGGAGCTAAGTATTTCACAAAGTTAGATCTTCGAGGTGCTTACAATCTTGTTCGAATTTGTCCTAGGGATGAATGGAAGACTGCTTTCCGTACTCGCTATGGTTATTTTGAGTATACAGTAATGCCATTTGGTCTCACGAATGCACCAACAGTTTTCCAACATATGGCAAATGACATTTTTCGAGATTTCCACGATATTTTCGTCATAATTTACCTGGATGATATCTTGATCTACTCAAAAACTCAAGAGGATCATGATATACACGTTCGACAAGCTTTGGAATGGTTGCGTGAATATGGTCTCTATGCAAAATTGGAGAAGTGCAATTTCGACCAGCGTCAAGTGGAATTTTTGGGGTACATAGTCTCTTCACATGGCATCTCTATGGATCCAGCAAAGGTTCAAACAATTTTGGATTGGCAAACACCACAATTTGTGTGAGATGTACAATGTTTTTTAGGGTTCGCAAACTTTTATCGCAAGCTCATCAAAGATTATTCAAAGATCGTATTGCCCATCATTGAACTGACATAGAAGAATCCGCCATTTGGGTGGAGTATAAATGCAAACTTTGCATTTGAAGGATTAAAGCAAGCATTTACATCCGCACCAATTTTGATGAATGTTGATCCATTGAAGCGCTTTATACTCGAAGTTGAGGCATCCGACTTCGCACTAGGAAGCGTGTTATCCCAAACTAGTAATGATGGCCAACTGCACCTTGTGACTTTTCATTCACAGAAATTCGAAGTTGCAGAAATCAACTATGAGATTCATGACAAAGAGCTTCTTGCCATTGTGGATTCTTTTCAACAATGGCATCATTTTTTGGAGGGTTCATCTCAACAAATCATTGTCTATAATGATCACAAAAATCTAACGTACTTCCAAAGTGCTCGAGTCTTGAATCGTCGACAAGCTCGTTGGGCGCAATTCTTAACTCATTTTGATTTCGTAATTCTATATCGCCCTAGGACACAACAAGAAAAAGAAAATGCTTTATCTCAACGTTTGTATATGGAACTTCAACCACGAGAGGCCGCATTTGAAAGTCAGAAGCAAATCCTCTTGGGTCCTGACCGTCTACGACTAATGGCATTTCATGCTATAGACACACCCGGGGATTGAAGTCTTCTGGGCTCCATTTCGGAGCATATTGAGACTGATGAGTTCGCCCAAGATATTCTGAACCATATTATCCTAGATTGTGCTTCTTGTTCACAATCTCAAAATCCTCGTCAAGACTACAACCAGTTCAATTGGCATGATGGTTTACTTTTTGGAAAAAATCTCTTATATGTGGTTGATGGTCCTTCTCGACTCCAAGTCTTGCAACAATGTCATGACACACCAATGGTTGGACATTTCGGCATCCACAAGACTTTGGCATTAATTTCTCGAAGGTATTAGTGGCCACGACTTCGCCATTTTGTTATGGATTATGTTCGTAGTTGTGATACATGTTGTTGATCCAAAAAACCTCGACATCATCCATATGGCTTATTACAACCAATGCCTATTCCTGAGAGTCCATGGAAATCTATTTCATTGGACTTCATTACGGATCTACCACCTTCCAAGGGTTTTGATTCTATTCTCACGGTAGTAGATCGTTTTACGAAGATGGCACATTGTCTTCCGTGCACAAAGGCCATTACGAGCCAAGAGACAGCCGAGTTACTCATGCGAGAGGTGTTTCGGCATCATGGTCTTCCTAGTGATATTATCAGTGATCGGGGTCCCCAATTCATCTCAAAATTTTGGCGGCACATGTTCAAACTCTTACATACTTCTTGCAAACTCTCTTCCGGCTACCATCGGGAAACTAACGGACAGAGTGAGTGCACCAACCAAACAGTATAATAATATCTTCATTGTTTTGTCAACTATCAATAAGATGATTGGGTTGATCTATTACATTTGGTGGAATTTGCTTACAACAACTAAGAACATTCTTCTACTGTATATTCCCCATTTTTTGCAAACATTGGGTACCATCCTCGTTGGACTATGCTTGAACATCCCGAACTCCCGACAAACCCGACTACTGAAGATCGGCTCACCCGACTTGAAGAAGTTCAAGATATCCTTTTGCACCATTTATGTGATGCTCAAAACACTCAAAAGAAGGTTGCCAACCGTCATCGGCGTGATTCATTGACTATGTTTCAAGTGGGAGATCGAGTAGGGCTTTTACAAGGTTGCATTAAAACAGCCTGACCTTGCTGCAAATCGGATTATCAACGTTTTGTCCCATATGTGATATTTGGTATGATCAATGATGTGGCATTTCTCCTTGATCTCCCCCCTCATATGCATCTTCACCGAGTCTTCCATGTTTCACTTTTGGAGCCGTACACAACCAGCTCTATTCCAAGCCGTCTTACATCTCCCCTACCTCCAATCGAAGTTTCTGATGGCTCCGAATATGAAGTTGTTAGCTGACAGGCAAGCAGAGTCCAGAATGGGAAACAATAATACACGGCGATTCGAGGCATAGTGACGATGATATGTGAGAGACGTGCAAGAAATGATGAGTTGGGTTTGATATGTCGTTTGAACTCTATTCAGAGCCGTTGTAGCGCGCTTCGTTTCTACATGGTGCTGAACTTGCATGTCCAGTCTCTCTTTCACTGCTGCTGCCAGTTGTTTTGCTTGTTCGGCTCCCTTCGACTGCTCTTCCATCACTGCCGCCATCAACCGATTAACCTCTTCCCGGAGTCCTCTGAACTTTTCCTGCTACCGGTCACTTTCGGTAGTCAATTTCTTATGATCAGCATCCAAATGCTTATAATCCCGGTGCAGACGGTCGAAGTCGTCGGTTTTCTGTTTGAGCTTTTGATTTATAAGCCGGCAAGCGCGGTCCTCATGGTCTTTTTGTTGCCGAAGGTCTTCTTTGAGGCACTCAATCTCTACTTCCTCCGTCCCACTAGGCGTGCCATGTTGTGTTACCGTACGAGATGTATGGGTGATTGATAACTGTGATAAGTGAGGGTGAAAGATATAATGTGTTGATATGTATGTGTAATGTTATACGATTATGAGTGTGAATGTAAGTGTGAGTGTGGTGGATACAAAGACGTGTGACTGAGTGGTTAGGTGTGAATGCCCAAGGGGCTTACACCCTTGTGTATCTACCCTTTTGTACCTATTTAACCCCTTATGGGGAATGAATGAATACAATAACCATTTCTCTCTCTCTCTCTCTCTCTTTGACATCTTTCTCTCTCTCTTCCTTCTCCTTAACGTTGAACCCCCTTGGGAGGGGGGTGGGGCCATTTTAGGCACCACCCCCCACCCCACAATGCTTCTCAACTTCCTCATGATCTCTCACCATCATACCATTCATCATCTCCATCATTACACCATGTCTATCTTCATCATCAATCATCATTATCATTCTCATTAACCCTAACCCTAAAACCTATAACAGAAGTTGTTGTCATTCTTGACTCCAAGATCGTTCACAACAAACTGTATCATTTGGTTGACTGGTTAGGCTATACACCTAATGATCAAACATGGAAATCTCTCGAGAATCTTGCTAATGGCTCTGAAATGGTTCCTGTGTTTCACAACCCATATCCCCATAAGCCAAGTTCGAAATATTGTATTCCGACTCGTAGAACTCGTCGTCAAAAAGGGGGGATAATGTCATGAAGACATACATTTTGGCCTTACAAGGATTCGAGCCCAAAACGTCTTGGTCTATATGTTAGACCTTTAACCATTATAATAACATATATGATGTATAGGTATAATAAATGTATTATTAGTTATTACAAGATATTTAGAGTATTCTAGAACATTCTAGAGTATTCTAGGATATTCCTTCATTATATTAAATATCATAAATATCTAAAATATTCTAGAAAATTCTAGAATACTCCATAAGGACCTATAAGTAGGTGTCTATTCATTCATCACAACTCATTCATTTCAACACCAATTTGTAGCCCCTTAGCCTACACTTTGTAATCCTTTCTCTCTTATAATATAAACTCTCTTTCCATTTCTAGTGTTGTCTCTCTCTCTCTCTCTCTCTACCTTCTATTGTCATCTTATCTTTTTCTCTCCTATCCTCAAGTCTCGACATCGAGGCATTGCTCCTTGTTCGAACATGATTTTCTTCGACCAACAACATGGATTGAAGATTGAAGAAGGAGGGTGGATTCTCTCGTGCTAGTACGACAGTCCGCATCGCGCCAAACTGTGGTGCAAGGCCGTCGAGGAATATTTGCACCATTTCGTCATCCTCAACATTAACGCTTATCGAGCTGAGTGCATCACAAAGCTCCTTGATCTTGTGATGGACATATCTCGTTGTTGGATGTTGTTCAACTCTTGGTGGAGTTGAAGCTTTCTCGTGGTTGTGTTGACGGTGAAAATCTTTCGTAGATTCTTCCACGCTTCCTTTGGCGTTCGGATTCTTGAATGTAGCCGAGCATGTGGTCGTGAACACATGACGCCACGTAATACATCACTCGGCTTGATCCTTGCTCCCAAGTTGCATAGTCGGCGTCTTTCGGGTCGGGTCGGTTTTCTTATGCTCCCTTGATGTAACCCCAATAGCCTTGGCAGACAAGGTATTGGTGCATCTTGTACTCCCAAGATGCGAAGTTGTTCCGATCCAACTTCTCTCTAGGGAGAGTGCTCCCAATTTGAGTATTCATTGTTGATTAAGCTTCCTTTCTTCTTTTCCTTCTCTCTCGAACACGAGCTATGTAGTGGTACTACGATAGCGATGAACCGGTTCTTGTCGAACGTTGGTGTAGAATTCAACACACGTGGATGGGCTAGATCGAGCTACCAAACTACTCTGATACCATGTAAAGAATCGATGGTGATTCTTGTGCAACAGAATAGATATGTGTGTTATGTGTGTGTGTGTGTGAGAGAGAGAGAGATAGAAAGAAATAGAGGAGAGAAGAGAACACGAGATAGAGAAGCAAGAGAAATAATGAAGACTCAAGAAGCAGAAGATGTATATTTCACAAGTAGAATGGAGATACAAAATTGTAGCATTACAAGGAGTCACAACCGACTTAGTATGAAGTAGGAGGAGGGTGCTTTATATAAGGTCACCCTCTCTCTTCATTAACTCATTACAACTTCCACTCTCTCCCTAGAGCCTTGAGGAATGTGAAGACTCATAGTCATGGGGAATTTGGAACTTATTAGTTATGTGTCATAGAATATGATTCTATGACACATAGTTTAATGTTAGAGAGTGATATGACTCTTGACCTTTGAGTGCAGATAGATTCTCAAAGGTGTGTTCACACGTTGCACTATGTTGAGCCTGATTCTCAACACTACTCAATGTTGGCTAGTGGCCAGAGTATGAAAAGTAGTCAGCGGGAGAGCCACTTTCATAATTATTAAAAATTAGTATTTAAGGATAATAGGAATGGGCGGATCCGGAAAGGATGTACCGATCCGAATCCGGACCGGTTCATAGCTGGTTGTCGATTTGGCACCGTTTTGTAAACAAAACTGGATACCTATAAAAGGATCCGAAGAATGATGTATAAGGGAGCAGAATTAATTTAAGAGAGTTTTGTTACCATTGTGTATTCGTCAAAACCGTATTGTGCATATTGTCTTTATCTTACGCGTGTGATCAACCATCTGTGATTGTCTATTCAGAATCGATCCAGAAGTGTTGGTTACAATCTAAACGAAGTCGGAGCCTTACCCTGTAACCACGCCTTTGGTGAGGTGATCCAGAAGGACACCCTGTGTTAGCGGCTGGTCCAACCCAAGAGTCACATAATTTTGGGAACCATGATTCCTGCGGAGCGTAGTGAACATCGGTTTATGGATGACTAGACTGACAAACGACCCAGTAGCCGAACAAGCGAGACGGTGTCGTGAAGATTTTCGTCCACGAGCAGAAACCTAAGCAACGAGAGCCAAAGAGCGATGTGCAACGTTGCACACGTACATAATGTATTTGTAATAATAATAGGGGTAAAGGGTATGGTGCTAGAAATGCCCATAAGATCGCTAAGGTATAAAGGTGATGTGGTCTTGTGCGCACATCCACGCGAGAGAGAGAGAGAGAGGTACTATGCGGTACATAGGTACCTAGTTGTTTGTGAGGAGGTGGGAGTAAAGGGGCCATCAATCTCACCCTCCCCAAATCAAGGCAAATATCCCCTTTGAATGAAAGGGGATATTTTAGTCTCACTTTGTAAACGATCTTCCCTCTTTGTGCTATAAAAGGAGAGAGAAGGCACCATTGTAAGGGTTGCCTATTTTGAGTGTGCGAGGTATACCACATAGGTCAAGCGTTAGGGTTAGCGTTAGGGTTTCTTGTCTTTTTCTTCATCTTCATCGGTTAGGGTTTCGAGTAGTCGTTTGGTGCGGGCTACGCGGCCACCATTTTGTAATCGTTTATTTCGTTTTAATACATCTTGTTGATCATCTTGTCTCCATCTTCCTCTTGTTCGATTTTATCTCTTGTTCATTCTTCTTCTTCTTGAGCAAACCTTCCATTCCATGTTCGATTCCTTCTCCTCTACTCCTTAGTCCAAGACCCCCGTGGTCCCACCCTTCTCCACGCACGCGCGTAGCAACGTGACAACGGCTAGCCGAGAGACTGCAAAGGCGGGAGGCCTACTAGTAGGCCACCGAGGAGATCTGATGAGACCGGTCTTTTCCCAGAATGATTTGGCGGTAGCCTGAGCAACTTACGGCAGGTAGAATTGATACTACACAATCTCACCACAAGAACCAGAGAATCGGAAGCCTTCTCCAACTTTGAGTCGGAATCGGACAGCGAGCATAGCGTGCAATCGAACTATCGAAGCAATCATGACACCCCAGACAATCCGGTGGACGACAATTCAGAGCACACACCACCACCGGAAGCAGACACAACATTACCCACACCTCCGGACCACGAAGCAAACCAATACCAGCGGTCAGAGGAAAACGCCGAGAGCATATCCACACCACCATTGAACCAGCAATCCAAGAACACAAACGATAGCGTACCAATGCCACCACTGAACATGGCGGTGGAAAAAGAAGAGGCGGTACTACTTTTTGCCGACGACACCATGCCATACCCATACGCAAAGTACCGGGATGAACCGGATGTGGAAGCACACGTGTACGCTTTTCTACAAACATGGGAAGCGAACCATGTCTTGCACTGGTTTACAGAAGCAGAGGTCGAATGATCAAAGATAGAAGAATTCTGGATGACATTGGAGGTATCAGCGGTAGAGTGGCACAAGAAGCACCTTCCTGGGAGCTTTGCCAAATTCGAAGTTTTGTAGGGTAAGTTCCTGCAATTGTTTCACCGAAAGGTAGAGGAAAGAGAGCTAGTTGGCCAGTTCTATACGGTCTACTAGGAATTCGATGAGACAGTCTCGGAATTTGTGATCCGCTTTTAGACCCTGCACAGTGAACTGACAAGGGCACCTCCGGAACACGAGGCAAAAGCAGTCTTTCTGGCCATACTTCGGGAATTGCTACGAACAATGCTGACAGTATTCGACTTCCAGAGAAGCACCATGGACGAAGTCCTCGACCGGGTGCTAGAAATGGATAGGGCTCAACAGAACAATCACATGGCGATGGGAGCTTTACAACGAGCGCTACCCAAGGAAGAGGACTTATGGTTTTGACAATCAGTCCAATGTACAACGTGCCTCAATCCTGGTCACTTGACGTTAGAATGCATGATGTGGACACAGTGCATGTTGTGCCACTCCCGGTCCCATATGATGGACCGGTGCGAGTACAACCTGCTCAACAGGCAAGCGGCACTGGTCCAACACATAGAGCCCTTGAGTGAACAACAACCAAAAGAGGGACGGTTCAAGACGGAAGATCGATATCGACCGGAACAAAGGGACCGGTACGACGATAGAAGAAAAGAGGATTACGACGAAGAATGCAACTACCGGAGCGGAGGAGACTACAATCGAGAGCGTTACGATTGCAACTAGTCCCCAGATTATGACCGTAGAAGAGACGACGGACGATACCCCGATCAAGATAGACAGTACCCGGAACGTCAAGGGAACCGGAACCGTCGTCACCACAACCGGAAGGGAAAGAATCACCGAGAGGAACGTTGGGAACCGGCCAGGGAATACCAAAGGGAGACGAATATAGAAATGGTCATCCCAGTTCCACAACCGCAGTAACGAAGGCTGGACGAAACCAACCGGATGAATTCCATAAGTAAGCAAGGAATGATGGAGAAAGGAGAATCAAGTAGTAACCATAGGACGGACACTATAGCAGCAAGTGTCCGACTAAGACAAATGAAAAGCAGCCCAAAAGTTACCGACGTGCAACAAGTCACAACCAGATCGAAGGCCAAAACTACAGAGTGGGAGACTCAAGAGACCATCCAGAAACAAGCCACTGAATGGGTACAGAAGGCCAATGGAGGGAACGTGGCTGACTTGCATGAGTAAATCAAACCCTTGGAACCAGTAGAGACCACGAACAAGGACCCGACATGGCAAGCGTTACAAGAATGTTAAATTATTCTACCACTAACTGCCTAGCCAATATGACAATCATCAAATCCAGAGAAATACCCGAAACAGTGGTAGACGGCGGATCTAGTGTGAACGCGATTAGTCAACACTTATGTGATATCCTAGGTATCTGGGAATGGGAACCATGCCCATTTTGGTTACGGATGGCAGATACAAGTTCGGTCCGGCCAACTGGACTAATCCAAGAATTGGAAATTACAATCGGAGGACATGCATTCCGGATATCCGCAATGGTCCTGCAACAAAACGCACAAGGGGCATATCCCTTGCTGTTAGGATGACCATGGCTACGGATAGCACATATCAAGCAAAATTGGCAGAAAAATATCATTACCTTCCGAAGGGGCAAGACAAAAGTATGTGTACCAACACAATCGCGCACAAGCACACGTAAGGAGTTAACGCCCTTGTATGCCGAAAGCATTAATATGCTGGAGGGACTAGTAGAGGAGGTGGTGGACCGGTACCTTGATGAGCATCCAAAGATAGTGCCACTATTCAAAGTAGACGTTGCCCCGTATATAGTGCACCCAGAAGAAGTCGGGGACGAGCCAGATCGGGAGGCAATCCGGGAACTATGGCAGGCACAGGAATCCTTGGAACGGGAAATGGCGGTCTCACAACAAGTGAAGGCATCCCACTTAGAGGAGGTAAACCTTGGGACCGGTGAACCATAGAAACTAGTAAATGTTGCAAAAGAAATGCCATCGGCGGAAAATTTGGCAATGACGGAATTACTTAAAGAGTTTTGAGATGTATTTGCGTGGTCATATGAAGACATGCGAGGATTAGAACCCCAATTGTACCACCATCAAATCCATCTCAGCAAGGATGCAAAGCCGGTAGCCCAGCAACAATACCAGATGAATCTGAAGTATGCGGTGAAATTGAAAGAAGAAATTGAAAAGCTACTCAGCGGTTTTATCCGACCGGTGAAACAAGCAATATGGCTAAGCCCGATCATGGTTGTACCGAAGAAAAATAGAAAGATACGGGTTTGTGTCGACTACCGGAAGTTAAATGCGGCTACGGTGACCGATGGGTTTCCCTTACCATTTATGGATGGGGTCTTAGACGCAATAGCCAGCCATGAGGCGTACAGTTTTCTAGATGGATTTAGCAGATACAATCAGATCCGGATGCACCCTGCTAATCAGGAGAAAATGACATTCGTTACTGAATGGGGAGTGCTCGTCGTGGTGGTGATGTTCGAACTCAAGATGGCACCGGCAACGTTCCGGTGGATCATTATAGAAATATTGGGGGAATACATTCCAGCCTTTATGCAAGTGTTTCTAGATGATTTCGCAATCTATAGCCGGAAGGGAGAACACTTGGACCATCGCCGAATGTGTCTGGAAAAGTGTCGAGATTCCCGGTTGAGCCTAAATATTAGAGACATGTACTAAAGTAAGCATTAGATAAGGATAGATCTAGGTAGATAGAAAGAAAGGAGAGAGAGAAAGAAGGGCGCCGATCCACCCGACCACCCCCAGGCGAAGGGATCGACACGGACTCGAGCCTCGATCGGCGTCCCATACCACCGTCGTGGCGTCGAGTCGTACCTGGTGCTGGCACGCTCGCTACAAGAGTTGACCCACCACAAGACAGAGTCTCGACGTAGTCAACCAGATGATGAAATAAGGGTAGCTAGGCCTCTATTTATAGAGAGACCCAAGGCCCCTAGCCCTGTTCACACTTGGCCTAATGGGTTGTCTCAATCCCGAGGATTTAAAAGTAATCCTCCCCTTCTTTACACTCTCGTTTAACCCTCACACTCATCCACGTGTATAAAATACTACGGTAAATTCTCACCACGGGATACTATATGGTCATGCCTGTAACATACTCCCCCTCTTTAAAACATTGCACTCTTGCAATGGAAAGTTAGGGAAGTTAGTTTTGAGAGTATTTTCGCGTTCCCATGTGGCAGCTTTTATTGATTTATCCATCCATTTTATTTTAAATTCTCGGATTTCTTTAGTACGTAATTTTTTTGTTTTAACATCGAGAATTCTTTCTCGTACATGTGGTTTAGAAGATAATTCTTCAGAAGTAACCAGAGTTTCAGTTGTAACTGTATTGTCGCCAAAACCTAGAAGTTCTTTTAGACGACTCACATGAAAGACGGGATGAATTCCAACACCATCGGGAAGAGCGAGACGATAGGCTGATGACCCAATGCGTTTGAGGACTATAAAAGGTTCACAAAACCGTAGGGTTAACTTAGCGCACTTACTCGTAGACAATGTCTTAGAATTGTGAGGTACACGTAAAAATACCTTTTGTCCAGGGTTGAATACACAAGGTTGCCTATGATGATCGGCATAAAAATGGGCTCTATCTTGAGTTGTTTTTATATTATCTTGGGCAATATGCAACATATCTTGCATATCCCGAAGAAATTTTTGCGTACTTCGCAACTCATCATGATGTATAGTAACCACAATCGGGGCTCGTGGCTGAAAACCATACATCAACATAAAAGGACTATATCCCGTCGACGTATGCTTGGAGCTGTTATAAGCAAACTCCAAAATTGGGAGATAATGTTCCCATTTTGTTGGTTTTGCACCAACATATGCTCGAAGCATGTCCTCAATAATTTGATTTACTCGTTCTGTTTGTCCATCGGATTGAGGATGATCCATGGAGCTCATGCTCAACGTACTTTCTAACTTCTTAAAGACTTGCGTCCAGAAGTCATTAGTAAATTTTGGATCTCGATCACTCACGATATCCATCAGTAACCCATAAAAACGAAATAACTTATCAACGAATTGGTAAGCCATTTCAAGAGCTATTACTGTGGTTTTAGTAGCAATAAATCTGGCCATTTTAGTTAGTCTATCCACCACAACCCAGATGGCATCATGGCCTTTTTGGGTGCGAGGAAGGCTAACAATAAAATCCATGGATATACTTTCCCACTTATTATTGGGAATGTCCAAGGGATGTAAAAGTCCTGCGGTTTTAAGTCGCTCGGCTTTGTTAACCTGACTTTGGTGACATTTAGTCACATAGCTATGTATGTCAAGATGCATCTTAGGCCAATAAAATTGAGTGGAGATGAGAACGAGTGTACGATGTATTCCAGGGTGCCCTACTGAGGGTGCGTCATGGCATTCAAAAAGAATCCTCTTTTTGACCTTGGGTAAATCTGGAACACAAACCTTCCAACTACGGTAGAGCAGACCATTAGCAATGTGGAAGTATTCCTTCGAAGATGTGGTGGTGTCTGTTTCAGACTCAACTCTTGCTCAGTATTTTGCGAAATAACTGTCATCAGGATACTTTCCTCGAAGGTGATCATAAAGATCTGATGTTATTTCAGTGAAGCTAAGCATGTTAACTTCACGGATGCGACTTAGTGCATCAGAGACAATATTCATGGAACCTTTACGATATCGTATGGAAAAATCAAAGTCCTGGATGAGATCAGCCCATCGTGCCTTACGACCTTTCAGGTCTTGTTTGTCACAAAAATATTTCAAGGACTCGTGGTCCGTAGTTACCACAAAGCGATTTACATAAAGATAATGGCGCCATGTTTTGAGTGCATGTATAATTGCAAATAATTCCTTTTCTTGAACGGTAAACCGACATTGAGCAGAATCAAGTTTCTTACTCTCGAATGCTATTGGTTTACTATCTTGATATAAGACAACACCTATAGCATAATCACTTCCATCGGTTTCAACCTCAAAAGGTTTTGAAGGATCAGATAAAAGAAGTGAAGGAGCCTTGCATACCAGGTCCTTGAGTTCCTTAAAGGTGAGGTCTAGTGTAGCATTCCACACAATAGGTTTTGTAGACTTACGTGTTTGACCTTTTAAAAGATCAGTAAACGGCGTCGTCAATTGGGAGTAATTACGAAGGGATTTTCACAAAAACCTGACAAAACCAAGGAATGATCGAACTTCTTGAATATTCCAAAGAGTGGGCCAAAGCTTGATTTTCTCGATGCGAGAAGGATCAATTTCAACTCCTCATTCGATTATGAGATGTCCAAGATAAGTAATTGATTTCTTGAAGGACTCACATTTTGAGATCTTCGCGTAAAACTGTTTGTCACGCAATGTTTGTAAAACAAAGCAGACATGTTTAGCATGTTCTTGTAATGTATGGCTATAAACTAAAATATCATCCAAGAAAATAACGACAAATTTTCCAAGTTGTTCTCGGAAAATGTCATTCATTTCTTGTTGAAATGTAGCCGAAGCATTGGTCAAACCAAAAGGCATAACCAAAAACTCATAATGGCTATAGCGTGTACGAAATGTTGTTTTAGGAACATCGTCCTCACTTATACGAATTTGATGGTAGCCAGTACGGAGATCAAGTTTCGTAAAATACCGAGCTCCCTGAAGACAGTGTCATGAAGATTTTCGTCCATAGGCGGAAACCGGGGTGGAAAGGGCAAGTCGGTGGTGTGCAACATGTGCACACGTATACTTGGAAATGGTGTATAGAAATAAGAGGGGAAATTTTATCCCACATTGTAAGGTCCCTCCCTCCTTGGGCTATAAAAGGAAGGGAGGGGTCACTTATGAAGGGTTGCCTATTTTGCGTATGAGAGGTATATCACTTAGTCTAGAGTTCTTACTGTTTTAGGGTTAGGGTTTCGTTTAGGGTTTTCCTTATTCATCTTCGGTTAGGGTTTTCCCATGGTCGTTTGGTGTGGCCCACGCGGTGACCATGTTTTAATAATCTGTTCGTTTTAATATAACTTGTTGAGTATCTTGCCTCCGCAGATCTCTCCTTCTATGTCATGGTCTTATTCTTTCCTCTTCTCCTCTTGAGCTAAGCCTCCATATCATGTATTATCCTTTGTCCTCTACTCCCTAGTCCAAGACCCCCGTGGTCCCGCCCCTTCTACACGCACGCACGTAACAACGCGACATCTTTGGTGAACCCGACGTGAAGGGTGGCAAGGGAGCATGGAGATGGAAGAAGACTTAGACTTCGAGGAGATGATGGCAAAGATCGTGATGGAAGCTGGACGGAAGATGGCGAAGTGAGATGCGGCTCAACAAGCTGTTGAAAGGGTGGTCGATTGAGTCAGCCGGTTCAATGGGAATGAGGTCCCAAAATTTTTGGGAGCCAAGGCCGAGATGGTGAAAGGGGGCGTGGACGAGGCGATGCGGCTAGAGTATTTTCCTTGAGTGGCGGTCGTATCGGTGCACAAGAAGGTCAAAGAGCTCCGAGAAGCTCACGAATCGTGGGAGTCCTTTGAGGGAGCTCTATTGGAGGTGTACGGATACGCGAAACCAGAGTGGGTATGCCGGCAACCCGATGGGGAGCGGTCGGCAACAACGTGGCCCACGAGCGGCGGAGAAGAGAGGGCAGTGAGCGGCTATGCACTACCGTCGGCAGAGAGCTCGACGCGCGATCAACTGGAGGAGTACGACCTAGAGGCGTTGGTTGGGAGGCATCCGAGAGCGTGAAGGTGAAGTTCAAAGCTAAAGAAGGGCTTATTATGGAGTCGGGCCGGAGATGATCCGAGGATGCGGAGGAAGAAGCCTCCCTATGCGTGGACGATGGGGCCTATAGGGAGGCCGGAAGAGCGTGCAACGGTGACGAAGTGGGAGAGGGTGCAGGGCAAGCGACCCTCTCGTGTTGCGGAAAAGGGACAGCCATAGACGAGGCCAGTGACTACGAAGCGGGGAGCACCACTTCGAGAGTGGGCGGAGGTTTTGGGACACGATTGCCCAAAACATCGAGCGGGGAGGAGATGAGCGGTGGTGCCAGGACCTTACCCACACCGATTCTAGAGACTCCGGCATCCGGCCCGAGAGCCGGTGTGAGACCTAGAGTGATGAACGGTGGCCGCGACAAGGTGGGCAACCAAGACGATGACAAGGAGATCGAGGAAGAGGAGGCGGCAAGCGTAATCGAGGCTTCCGCGATCGGAGATGGGGTAGCCACGGACAACGACGTCCGGATAGAGGTGGCTACGGACATAACGAGCGGCGGTGCCGGTATCTTACCCACACCAGTCCTAGAGGCTCCGGCGGTCGGCCTAAGTGCCGGCGTGAGACCTAGAGCGATGGGCGGTGGTGGCGGCAAGGCGGGCAACTTAGATGACGACATGGAAGAGACGGCGGCAAGCGTAATCGAGGCTTGCGCGATCGGAGGCGGGGTAGCCGTGGACAACGACGTCCGGAAGGAGGCGGCTACGGACACAACGAGCGGTGGTGTCGGGTCCTTACCCACACCGGTCCTAGAGGCCCCGGCGGTCGGCCCCGAGAGCCCACGTGAGACTGGAGAGACGGAAGGTGGCGGCGACAAAGCAGACGATCGAAACGATGACGAGGAAGGTCATAGCGGACGAAGGAGAGACCCCTCGACACCGGGGCCGGAGACTACGGCGGTTGCGCTCGAATGCCAACATAAGACCAGAGAGAAGGGCGGTGGTCGTGAGGAAGCGTGGCCCGGAGCGAAAACGTACGAAGATGAGGTTGCGAGGCCCGGAACGGGCATGTACAAGAGGACCGATGGAGAGGTCGGGAGCGGCAAAGAGGAGAGAGTCGAGAACCGAGCCGACTGGAAGATGAACCGGTCGATAATCCGACATGACCAGAAGACGACGCGAAAGAAGATTGGAGCGGGGTCCGGTCAACCGGGCCCGAACCGAAGAAGAACCGGCAAGGCCGGATTTGTTCGGACAAACATGTACCGGCCGGTTACGATTACGGAAGGGAGTCGACCAAACCGGAACTCGATCGGCCGAGACCAATCCGGGCGAAGGCTAAGTCGGCATGATTGGAGATCGAGGCGAACGAGCCCCAACACCTGGTGGGAGCCAGTGAGAGCGAGAAGGAGGCCAAGCATGCACGAGGAGTACGACTCGGTGGGAGGCCAAGAGCGAGAGGAGCCCTCCACATCTATCCTTGAGACTTTGGCGGTTGCGGATCGACGTAAGACCAAAGAGAAAGCGGGTGGCGGCGACGAGTCAGAAGCCAGAGCGGACGAGGATATCGGAACGGGTATCCGATACGGAATGACGGATGAGCGGGCCCAAGACGATAAGTCGGGGTTGGAAGGGGCTACAGCAACGAAGGGAGAAGAGGCCGACGCAGAGGTCGGGACTATGGCGGGAGAAGCGTGTAACACGAAGCATGCATTACGGCGTAAAATGGAGCGTGCACTATGGCCGGCGAAGGGCCAAGAAGCAGGCATGCACCCGGAAGAGCGGCAACGGCGGACCAGTCGAGCCTTTGAGAGGCAAGCATACGGCAAGAGACGGAGCAGTGAGTTGCCGGTGTCGTGACAATTTTCGTCTACGGTGTGAAACCGAGTGAGACGAATAAACCAAGGATGTGCAACATTGCACATACACTTAGCAAATAAGCCTCCTAAGGCCTAATGAAACTTGAGTTCATACAGAGGGGTGCAAGCAAGGTTTGAACCTTACACCTCTAAGATACAAGATAATTGCCTTACCATTAGGACAACTATCATATAGTGTAGATTTTATGTATTTCCTTTTCATATACAAATTATAGACGAAACAACCATAGAAAACCATGTGCACAAATCCATGGTTTTAAACCCATGGTTTGTGCATGACATAAGCAAAACCGTGTGCACAAAACCATGGTTTTAGCCCATGGTTTTGTGCATGTCACAAGCATGGAAAGACCTATAAAAGTCTCTAGTTGGGCTTGTGTAAGGGGGGCTCAATATGTGATATCACCAACACCACTATCATCAATATAATTATATTCGTCTTTATCTTCTTCATATTTTTCTACTTCTCAAGTGTACAATCTTTCTTCTTCTCAAGTGAACAAATTTCATCTAATCTTACATTGATCGTGATCTCTTCGATAATTTTGCAAACATCCTCCCTAGTCCAAGACCTCGGTGGTCGCTCGAGTAGCACACGCACGCGCGAATCTTCGCGACATCATTTGGTGAACCCGACGTGAAGAGCAGCAGGGGAGGACGAAGATGGATGGCGAATATCTCATGGCGGCAATGTCAAAAAGGATGATGGAGTTTCTGAGAGAAGGGAAAAGAAGAAATGAAGCCCAACAAGCCGTCGACAAGGTAGTTGAGCGAGTGAGCTATTTCAACGGCGCCAAAGTCCAAAGTTTTCTAACAGTCTACAATGCGGAGATGGATTCAAGAGGTGTGGACAAAGCTATGAGGCTGGAGTACTTTTGTCGAGTGGTGTCTCAACCGATCTTCAAAGATGTAAAAGAGCTTCTAGAAGCTCATGATTTGTAGGCGACTTTCAAGAAGACTCTATTGGAGGAATATGGCTATGAGAGACTGAAGGGACGAGATCAACGCAACTTCGACCAATGGGTGACATCAACGAAGACCCACCAAGGCGCGACACAAGCATTCGTAGACTTTGAGCATCATTTTTCTCAACTGTCGGAGCTGGAACAAAGATTGGTGGGGGTCGATAAGGTCCTTATGTTCGTGAAGTCAATCGATCGAATGGAAAGGATGGCCATCGGCCTCAAACTCGAAGAAGATGATGGTGCAAATGGCCTCATCGAGGATTGGAGCAAAGTGGAAAGTGTATGCCGACTACACGATAAGGGGCGAGCGAGAATATCGACGACAACAAGATGGCCCATGAGGGATGATCGAAGAGGGGCGAGATGCAGCAACGTGCCACCAACAAAAGAAATAAAGCTTAAAAGGGAGACAAAACCGAGGCGAATGGTGATCGAGGAAGAAGAGACCTCCCAACAAATGAAGTGGCCGATACAAAGGCTCAGGTTCGGTATGACGGTACCGAGAGAGAAGGTGCGAAACAAGTCACCTTCTTGTCTTACGAAGAAACAACGGCCAAGGAGGAGGCCGATGACTCGAGGACGGCGAACGCCACTTCAAGGGAGGATAAATGTTTCGGAACACGCATTGTGTACGAAACATCGGGTGATGAAGGCGCAAGCATGAGAAAATCTTGCATGATCGAGGGAGATAAAGTATTTGAGTCTGAAGAGATTGAGGAGGTAGCCATGACAAACGACATCGAGTCGGAGGTGGCTATGGACGAGTCGACAACTGATAGCCATGTCAAGACTTTCTCCACGATTGTTCCAGAGACTTCGGCGGTTGCGCCCATGTGCCAACGTGAGACCGGAGAGACGGAAGGTGGTGACGGGAAGACAAAGGCCCAACACAAGGAGGAAAAAGATCGAGGAAGAAAGGATATCCCCACACCTATTCTAGAGACTTCGGCGGTTGTGCGCGTGCGCCAACGTGAGACCGGAGAGACGGAATGTGTGGACGGAAAAGCGGACGACCGGAAGGGCGATGAAGAAGACAAGGTAAATGTGCATGAGCGAAGGGATTCCTTCACACCGGTTCCGGAGACTTCGGCAGTCGAGACCGTGTGTCGGCATAAGACCGAAGATAGAGGAGGTGGCAAAGAGGAGACAATATGGCTCGAGGCGAGCATACACAAAGGGAAGGATATGGCCGACGAGCAGGCCAAGGATGAAGCCGCGGTTGAGTTCGATGGAGAGGTTGCATGCGGGAAGGAAGGAAGAGTCGAGAACCGGTCGAACCGGAAGACGATCCGGTCGAGATTCCGGCCTGAACGAAGGAAGATCCACATGGGGGCCGATCGACCGGGGCTGACCCGGCCGAAACCTGATTCGGCTAAAATCGATCGAAAGATTCCAATCCAAAACGAGGTCGACCCAGCCAAAATAAATCGGTCGAGCCCGACTAGGGGAAATACGAATGTAGACGAAGGCCAACCGAGCCAAGAAGCGATCGGCGGAGACCGATCCGGAGAAGGGCAAACCTGGCATAATCGAAGATGGGCATGAACGATCCACAACACCCGGTTGAAGACAGTGAGCGCGAGGAGTGGCCAAGAACCCAATCGAAGGACAAGCACGGTGGACGAAGGAAGAGTGGTCGTAACGACCACATCGTTCGGTAGATCTACTACAACCGATCAGGGAAGAAGGTGTGAGCGCCGGATATGGTGGATCGGGTGGCTACGGTGATTCGGTTGGAAAGATTGCGCATACTCGAAGTGGAAGATGAAGTGAGACGAGGTCGACGAGCGTGCAGAGGAACTCGGTTGATCACCATTGCCAAAGATCTCACCTCTTCACCTTTCTCGGCACATACCGGAGGATGTGCGGGTTTGGTGGGGGTGTATGTCGTGATGATTTTCGGCTACGGTGTGAAACCGAGTGAGACGAATAAACCAAGGATGTGCAACATTGCACATACACTTAGAAAATAAGCCTCCTAAGGCCTAGTGGAACTTGAGTTCATACAGAGGGGTGCAAGCAAGGTTTAAACCTTACACCTCTAAGATACAAGATAATTTCCTTACCACTAGGACAACTATCATATAGTGTAGATTTTATGTATTTCCTTTTCATATACAAATTATAGACCAAACAACCATAGAAAACCATGTTCACAACCTTCTTCAAAGTGCATTGATAGCGAAGAACTATTTCAACGGCCTCTTCGAAGGATTTTGGATCCTTATCGTGCACTATCTAGTGATAGTCCGAATTGGGGATGCCATTGACAAAACAAGCTATTAACCAATTGTCCCCTTCTAGACCTGACTTTTGGATTTGGGTTCTAGCATGGTGGACATAATCTTCTAGTGAGAAAAATTTCCGACTAGAGAGGTTCATTAAAGCTTGTGCTACCTCAGTTCGAGAGGGAGTTGGCAGAAATTGGCCCTTGAAAACTGTGACAAAATCTATCCAGGTATCGGGGAATTTCCCCAAAGTACGGAGCCCATGCCACCAGGCGGCGGCCTTACCCCCTAGTTCTCGGCCGACATATGCAATCTTCTTACTATCTGGCGTGGGATAGAGCTCAAAATGAGACTCCCATCGGCCCAGCCACGTGCAGATTGCCTCTTCGGTTCTTTCCTTTTTGTCTCCCGTAAATGGCTTCACGACAAATGGTGGTTCACCCTATCGCTCATCAGGTCTATTAGTCTCACGTTGTAGACTAATGACACGTGCCTCGAGAGCACTTTAAGATTGCCGAAGTTCGGTCATCTGTTGAGCGGTGAAACAAAGGTATTGGGTTATTTGCGAAAAATACATCTCAATGGACATTTGTCCAGGAGGATTCCCTTGAGTTCCTTCCGCTTGAGCGGAGGACATCGGGTTGTTATTTTGAGCCATTAAATGATTATTTCTGGAAAAGAAATAGGATAAGGTCTGAGAGATAGTCATAACATCATGTCGTGATGTAAACCTATCATGGGCGAGCATTAATCGATATCATTATCTCAAGTCAATACCCCTCTAGACGTATGAGATGAGGTTCAAGATCAGGTTACTATGGTAACACAAAGGTGTTTTAAAAACCATGGGGGTGACAAATAAATGTCTTTCCCTGATCTCTATATTGATTTTTTCATGGTGGCTCCCCGAGGCTCAACCATGTATGTCCGCGTCATGAATAGTTTATACACGAAAAAAATGTTAACAATAAACTATGTTTCGGTGCCCACATATGTGGTTTCGGCTCTTTAAGTCCTATTACGAGGACCCCGAAGTGCACTTAGACCTCAAGTCTAAACATGTGTTATACTCATATGTATCAACGATGTTGTATGGTCTTGGTCATATTTGCACTCGAGACTTCGAGAACAAATGCATTAAACACTTGAACCAACCAAGTAGGTTGCTCTTCTTGAATGTTTAATGTTTCATGCGTATAAGAGATATGCGAGGCATTTGCTCATATATGTTTTTTTAAAAGAAACATATATGTCAAGAGTCCTTATTTCGCCCTCATTTACTACAACTATGTTGGTATGTTACCTAACCTCAAGTCTCGTAATTACGATGGCATACGCCAAAGTGCAACCTTATGGCCAAGCCAAATGAGCCCTCTTTTCGTAGTAGGCCCACGTGGCCCATCACATGGTCACGTCAATACGAATGCCTCTCGTAAGAATGATCTCATGGTGGCATCGTATCCATGTAATGAGGGAGGGATGTTGGATACGTGTGTCATAAGAGCGACCTCACATGAAGTGGGTCAAGCCCTACGTACTCAAAATCATTATGGCTATAGCGTTTCTTTGCGTAACGAAATATCAAAGTCACCAACGGGGATTTCAACAATAAAAAAATTGTTGAAAAAAGGGATGGTGACAACACGATTCGCACAAAAATGTGAGGACGGCCACCAAGAACCTTTCCCCAAAAAGGAAAACATTCGATTTAAAATCACGTAATAACTTATATACACATATGTATATTATCACATATATACGATCAACTACACATACACGTGACCACATATGCCTATATTAAAGAAATCGTTATATTTAATAGCCCAAAATGACGTAATCGAGATACGTAGTCGAGGCATATACCTCCACGCACACGAGACATCCAAAAATAAGGGTTAATCGTAATACGCAATTGAGGTATTGACCTCTTACGTATACGAGACCAAACGCATATCATTTACAACAAAATCGAGGTGTTGACCTCATATGCACATGTAACATATGTTCGTGGACGTAATACATAATTGAGGTATTAACCTCGTACGCATACGACACTCATCACATATTATTTATATGTCAAACAAGGTATTGACCTCGTGCACATATGTAAACGTTTTAGATAACCAATTAAATACCACTACAACATCATTTGATTAATGAAAATAATCTACATATTAACCATACACATGATTAGATGGGAGAAAAAAAAATAGACAAAAAATAACAAGAAAGATTACCAAAGTTCCTTGTTGATCCTTGTCTGCATGAAGGCCAACCGCACAACGATCGATCGCCATCTATCGAGAAGATAAGACCAACAAAAGAAACATTAGTACATAGGCTCTGATACCAAATATTAGAGACATGTACTAAAGTAAGCATTAGATAAGGATAGATCTAGGTAGATAGATAGAAAGAACGGAGAGAGAGAAAGAAGGGTGCCGATCCACCCAACAACCCCCCAACGAAGGGATCGAGACGGACTCGAGCCTCGATTGGCGTCCCATACCACCGCAGTGGCGTCGAGTCGTACCTGGTGCTGGCGCGCTCGCTACAAGAGTTGACCCACCACAAGACAGAGTCTCGACGTAGTCAACCAGATGATGAAATGAGGGTAGCTAGGCCTCTATTTATAGCGAGACCCAAGGCCCCCAACTATGTTCACACTTGGCCTAATGGGTTGTCTCAATCCCGAGGATTTAAAAGTAATCCTCCCCTTCTTTACACTCTCGTTTAACCCTCACACTTATCCACGTGTATAGAATACTACGGTAAATTCTCACCGCGGGATACGATATGGTCATGCCCTTAACACTAAACCCGACAAAGAGTGTTTTTGGAGTAACGAGCGGGACGCTACTTGGTCACATCGTGAGTAGGGAAGGAATTGCAGTCAACCTGTATAAAGTAAAGGCCATCTTGGAATCTTTGGCTCGGCAAATGCCAAAGCATTAAGTCAGTTTTTAGGGCACATCCGGATGCTCTGGTATCTGGCCGACTTCGCCACCCCATTACATGCGGCCGTACACCGAATTCCATTCCAAGATGGAGCAAGAAGATAAGGCATACCACGCGTTGAAGGTGATGTTGTCGCAGGCTCCGGTTGTGCAACCTCCGGATTGGACCAGGGATTTTCATGTGTTTGTGGACGCGTCCGATGTAGCAATCGGTATCGTTCTCATGCAGCTCACTGAACCTAGGTGGTATCGGCCGGTGTACTATGCCAACTGGAAACTCTCGAAGACCGAACAAAACTACTCTATAATGGAGAGAGAAGCCCTGGGGATGATCTATAGTGTAACAAAGTACCGCCATTACCTCCTAGGAAGAAAATTTTCATTCCATGTGGATCATTTGGCGCTGCTCTACTTGGTCTCGAAAGCATCCTTAACCGAGAAACTAGCACGGCGGACATTGTTACTATAGGAGTTTGAATTTGAGATATACCACCAGTCGGGAGTACAATATGCGGTAGCCGACTATTTGAGCCAGTTAGAGACCGCTAAAGCAAGAGACGGAGTATAGGACAAGTTTCCGGATGTGCAACTATTTAGGGTGACTGTGGAAAACAAAGTAGACAAAACGGTGGTTGGTGATGATAAATGGTTGTTGGTGACGATAAATGGCGCACTAACATGCAATAGTTCCTGAGCACCAGACTGCCTCCGAACGAATGGAAACGGTTGGCAGTCCAAAGCTATCATTTTTGTGTATTATAGGACACGTTGTACCACAAGGGAGCCAACGGAATATGGCGACGTGCAGTCTGAAGCGACGAAAAGGACCCAATCCTACAGGAAGCCCATTGCGGAGTGGCGGGAGGCCACTATGTTGGGGACACTACAGTACGAAAAATTTGGAGAAGTGGATTATGGTGGCCGACAACCCTGAAAGACATGATCGGGTATGCAAAGGAATGTGATCTTTGTCAACGAATGGGCCAACCCACAGAATGAGCACGAATGCCGCACCAACCGGTCTTTCCATTGGATCCTTTTCAGAAATGGGGTTTGGATTTTGTAGGACCATTCAAGCCGCCCGCAATACGAACCGGAAATTGGTATATTATTGTCATGACTGATTATTGTACGAAGTGGGTAGAGGCCAAAGCTCTGCGAGACAACACCGCAACAGCAACAAGAAAATTTCTATATGAATACATTTGGTGCAGATACGGTTGCCCGATCGAGCTTATCAGTGATCAAGGTGGTCATTTCCTCGGCCAGGTAATGGAAAGCTTGAGAACGTTCTACGCGGTTGTGCATAAATGGAGAACGCCATACTATCCACAGGCCAACGGGCTGGCACAATCCACCAATAAGACACGACAGAATATTCTCCGGAAGATCATCAATGAAAACCGGACCGACTGGGACACAAAGTTACAAAGCGTTGTCGTGAAGATTTCCGACTATAGAGTGAAACCGGGGTGGAATAGGGAAAGTCAGTGGTGCGCAACATGAGCACATGTACAGTAGGGAACGATGTATAGAATAAGGGGGAGTATTGATCCCACATTGTAACGTTCCTCCGTCCTTGGGCTATAAAAGGAAGGGAGAGGTCTCTTGTAGAGGGTTGCCCATTTTGTGTCATAGGGGTATACCATTTTTTTTTGAGTCTTTCTTTTATTGGGAGTTTCTGGGGTTAGTTACTTCTTTTTCTTCTTCTCCTTCTTGAGAAGTTGGGTGCGGTAGCCATGGCAGCGAAGCTCTGTTAGGGTTAGCTTCTTTTCTTCTGAGCGTAGCCCGGCTAGAAGCCGAGGTTGTATCTTTCCCCTTGTAATATATACATACGTATTTCTTGTGCATATTGGTGTCTCTGGTGGTGTCGGGTGCATAGCCCTCCTTTGTTTCTTGTACATAAGAATCAGTGTCACGCACGTTCTCCTTCTCTCTCTCTCTCTCTCTCGTGTTCGGTTGCCTCCGGGACGTGTCCGGAGACGGTCTTCCCGGCATCCCATTCTCCTTCGTCCGAGACCCCCGTGGTCCCGCCCCTTCTACACGCACACGCATAATAACACGACATATTGGGGAACCCGACGTGAAAGGACGGCAAGGGAGAATGGAGTTGGAAGAAGACGACTTCGCGCAACTTTTTGTCGAAGCGGTGAGGGAGTTTGGACGAGCAACAACAAGAAGAGAGACGGTGCAGCAAGCTGTTGAGCGAGTGGTCAAAAGAGTCAGCAGTTTCAATGGGGACAAGGTCCCATTCTATTTGCAAGCCTACAATGTGCAAATGCAGGAGCAAGACGTAGAAAAGGCGTTGAGGCTGGAGTTCTTCTGTCAGATCGTCGTCATCTGTATGCACGTGGAAATGAAGGAGCTCCGAGAAGCTCATAGTTCGTGGGAGGCCTTCGAAGAGGTGCTCCTGCAGGCATATGGAGGACGTCGCAAGAGTCGTGGACGACGCGGCTTCGACCAGTGGGTTGCATCGGCGAAGACCCACCGGGGCGCAACGAAGGCGTTCCGAGAGTTCGAGCGATGCCCTGCTCGGCTCCCGAAGCGGGAACAAGGTTTGGTGGGGGCGGACAAAGTCCTGTTGTTTGTTAAGTCGATCGACCGAGTAAAACGGGAGGCCATTGGGATTGAGCTCGAAGACGAGGACGGAGTGAATGGCCTTACGGAGGACTAGTCGAAGATCGGAAGGGTATGCCAACGGCTAGATGATGAGCGAGCCGAGAAGGCTAGGAGGAAGGTGCGCGACGGCGTGCCATCATAGCGGGAAGAGGCCAAACGACACAGAGAGTCAGCAAGGCTCGGCTTCAGGGCCAGGATTGCGGAGGCGTACGCAGCTCTCGAGGCAATGCTCGAGGAAGAGGAAAGATTGAGGCCGCAAACCGACGCCGAGGAGACGGACTTGCCCCACGAGATGGTAGAAGATCACTACCACGGTACCATGGGAGAGGGTGCGGAACAAAACGCCTCTCGGCTTCCTGAGATAGAACGACCAAGGACAAGGCCATGCAACCGATCGTAAAATCGGAACGTTGGGACCGACGACTTCGGGCACCTCAACTCGAAACTCCGGACAGTGGAGTAGCAAGCCCAAGCGGGGCTTGCGCGATAGGTAAGAAGACAGCCACTGACCACGAGGAGCCGGTGGCTATGGTCAAGGGCGTAAATAGGACAGGCGATTTTGCGCGTCTTCCTACACTTGCTCCCAAGACGATGGCAGTCAGGCCTAACTGCCCATGTAAGTCCCAAGAGGAGGAAGGCGGCGGCGTGAGACTGAGAATCGCCGGCAAGACGATAGAGGGAAGGAACGGACAAGAGCCCTCGGAACCGATTCCAGAGAACTCGGCATTCTGACCCTTATGCCCACGTGAGACCGAGGAGATGGATGACGATATCGAGGAGTCCTGGCACGATGCCAGCAAAGATGGATGGGAAATGGCCCGCAGGGAGGTCGATGGAGGAACCAGGACATGACCCAAACAGGGACCGAACTGCGTGGCATTCCGATTCGGGTGGAGCGTGATCCAATCGTGGATTGCTCGACCAGTACCAGGTTCGGCATGACGGTGCCGACACGGAAGAGGGTGCGGGACGAGCCGCCCTCTTTTACATGGGGAGAAAGACTGATCGGGCAAAGGTTGGGAACCAAAAAGGGAGGTGATCAAGGATTCTGAACGAGTCCGGCAGGATCGGCATCGGAGCCGAAACTCCGGACATTGGAGAATCAAGCCCAGGCAGGCTTGGTTGATTACAGAGCGGATGCTATGCACCAACACCACAAAAAGGATCGGTGGCCTAGGATGAGTCGCCGAAAGATGTTGCGAAATCGGTTACCCCACATCTTAACCGGAGACTTCGGCAATTCAAGCCGACACGGCAATGTAAGAACAAAAGAGAAGGGAGATAGTGGGGAAGCGCAAGAAAGGGGATCGTCGGCGCCGGGAAGGAATGAAAGAGGCGGTTGATTGAAGTATGGGTCCTCCACACTCATTCCCGAGACTTAGGCGGTTGCGTCCGAGAACCAACGGAAGACCTAAGAGACGGAAAGTGGCAGCGAGGACGCGAAGGTCACAACAAATACAACCAAGCCGGATAAGGAGAATGAAGACCGGTCCTATGGGTCACCTCACACCAAGCTAGAGACTTCGGCGGTCGGCATCGGATCCGACGTAAGACCAAGATACTAACGGTGGCGGCAGGAGAACGGGACACGGCAATGCGAAGTGATGGTCGGACCCGCACGAGAACCGGGCGGAGCAGACTTCCGGATAACCGATCCGGGAGGGAGGAGAGGGCAGGCCTAGAAGAGGTCGATAACCGGTACATTGGTACTGCGGGAGAGGGTGTGGAGCGAGCCACCCTCTTGACACGCGGAAAGGAAGACCTAGGTTAGGTTCGGAAAGATGTGATCCTCACACGAATCCGAAGACACGTGCAATGCAAGCTGACGTGGCAACGTGAGACCGAGTGAGAAGGATGGTGGCGGTAGGAGAACGGGATCGAGCAAAAGGGACGGCAAATGACCACTAACCGAATACAGGCCGGAAGACAACCCGGAAGGCGAGAGAAGAGAAAGGAAGACCGGTCCTATGGGATCCTCACACCAATCCGGAGGCACCGGCAGTTCAAGCCGACGTGGCAACGTGAGCCTGAGTGCGAAGGATGGTGGCAGTAGGAAACGGGAACCGGCTTCGGCGGAAGTGCGGGTGGACGGTCCTATGGGATCCTCACACCAATCCGGAGGCACCGGCAGTTCAACCCGACGTGGCAATGTGAGCCCAAGTTCGAAGGATGGTGGTGGCAGGAAACAGGAACCGGCGACGTAGGAAGAGTAGACCAGTAGCCGGCAAGGCCGGAGTTGACGGGGCTGAACCCTTACCAGTCGATTACGATTTCGGGAGGAAGCCGGTGACCAGTAAGCATGGAGCGGAGCAAAAGACATGTGTGTGGCCATCAAGGTCCAAAGCAAAGCACGAGTACGGGATGGTGTTAGGCACAGGCGGTGCCGAACAAGGAAGCCGGAAGACGCCACACGACACAACGACCATAGAAGGAACAAGGAGCGCGTATTGGGGTCACCTGAGGACCTAAGAACGAACGTGCATTCGGGGAATGATAACGGCCCACGGGAAGAGCCTATGGAAGGCACGCGCGGAGCAGAGAGAGTCGGCACGCCGAGGTGTTCCGGACGTGGAGACGATCAAGCCAACCGGAGAACATACGCAGCGGACAAAGTCGGGGTGACTGAGTCGGCAACGACGTTCGAGAGGTTTGATCGGGAAGGAAGGCACGAACGTTAGATATGGCGGATCAGATGGAGCCAGCCGGTCAGAACCGGTAAGGAGCCAACAAGACGGATCAACACCATCAAGGGACCGGCAAGACGGTCGGGTGCCGGGAAGGCGAAGAGCCCGGTTGATCACCATCCCCGAAATCTCTCACCCTTTTCCTTTCTTGGCATGTACCGGTGGACGTTTTCATGAAGAAAACCATCCCCAGGCGCAAACCGTGTATAGCGTTCGTGAACCGGCCCTTACACGTGGGCACGCCCCTTGTTGTATAGTAGATAGGTAGGCACAAAAGTCGAATCCTAGGTAGCAATATTCTATAGGGAGAATCGAGGAGTATCTCTCTCCGAAAGGACAAAGAATTAACGTGATGTAAACGGGTCAACGGCCTCCCTCCTTGAGCTATAAAAGAGAGGGAGATGGGGAGAGCAGGGGGGGGCGCTTGAGAGGACGAAGTGCTGTCGGACTGGGACTGAGCTCTTCTTCTCTATCATTCTCCATAGCTTTCTTTTGCGCAAGTTCTCGAGAGGCTGATTCTGCTCCGTGGAACGCCCGTGTGCTTCTGGCAGAATCTCCATCTTGCTCCCCTGTGTGCGTGGGTGATCAGGTGTCGACATCCATCTTGCCGACCTGATCGGCTGTAACCGTTCGAGTCGTCTACATACATATATTTATATACATACACTAGTGTTCTTATACTCTATCTCCTACTCAACTCGTATCTCCTGTGTTGTTGGGCCGCGTTCCCGTGCGCTTCTTTCTCTATACGTGTGTGAGCGTGTCTCTCTCTCTCTCTTTTCTCACCTATTCCTCGGTCCAAGACCCCGGTGGTCCCGCCTTGTTCTCCACGCACGCGCGTAACAACGCGACATCTTTGGTGAACCCGACGTGAACAGGCAGCAGAGGAGTAAAAGATTAGGGGGTCGGACCTCGTAGAAGCCATGGCTTCGGCTGTGGACCGTATAGTGAGTGCGCGCGAAGGCACCGGCGCCCTTAATAGGGCTATCGAGGCGGTTGTCGGTACGATCGGCCGGTTTAGTGGGAAGGATGCCATGAGCTACTTGGCGTCCTACCGGGCTGAGATGGTAATGAGGGACATTCCGAAAGAGAGGCGTCTAGCCGGATTCCCTCGAGTGGCGATGTCGGGCATCCATACGGAGGTGCTCGAGGTACGGGCCGAGAGCCGGACCTGGGAGGAGTTCGAAGGTCGGCTCCTCGAAAAATACGGTCTTGAAGATGTGCTTCGACTTTCGAAGCGGGACTTCATGGAGTGGATGGAGACCCCCGACAAAGGAAGGAACGTGTCGGTGCTCCTCCAGGAATTTGAGGAACGCTTCGCGCGCCTCTCGGTGCTTGACCGAACCATTCTGGAAACAAGTCGTGTCCTATTGTTTGTTAAGTCAGTTGAAGAGCGGGATCGGGAGCAAGTAGGCCTCCTATTGGAGACTGATGACGGGCTGATGGCCAACTGGGCCGCGGTGAAGAGGGTCTGTGGCCGTTTCGACAAACGGCGGGAATGGGTTGACAAAGGAT
This sequence comes from Azolla caroliniana, assembly GCF_043228905.1. Taxonomy (NCBI): domain Eukaryota; kingdom Viridiplantae; phylum Streptophyta; class Polypodiopsida; order Salviniales; family Salviniaceae; genus Azolla; species Azolla caroliniana. The sequence continues at coordinate 1,446,687 of NW_028230446.1, forward strand.
CAACAGGGGCGGGCTCTGTCGCAGCAAGGAAGCTCGAGCCAACACCACCAATGTGAAGGGAAGAGACCCGAGATTGGCTCGAGACCGGATCGGCTTCGACCGGCATGGTCAAGGGCTCGTCTAGGGGAGCAGCTCTGGAGGAACTGACGTGGATGGTAAAGGATCTCCAGATCGACCAGGCACGGAGGGATGGTGGCGAACAGGCCCGTGACCGACGACCTCTGGCTAGAAACAGGTGCATGTGGTGTGACGCGGTTGGCCACATCCGGAAGGACTGCGGGGACTTCGCCGAGGCGATGAGAAGCAACGTGATGTACGTGTGGAACGGTCGGGTGCACGCCAGCGAGACCCGAAGGGCCCTGGACCTGAACGTCAGGCGAGGAGGTATGAAAAGGCTGATGGAGGAGGCGGCGGCTTGTCACGCGGAGACCATCCACTACTCGGCGTCAGCTGGTATTCGGGTCGGAGGTGGCGAGGCCCCGAAGACGAAAAAAGGCGGGTTCTGGCCGACGATGCTAGAAGGCCTCGCCGGCGCACGACTAAGGAAAGAAGAGGCGGACCGCGCGGAAAAACGGGTCCGGGAGGTAACCGGGTGGAGTGACCCGATGGAAGAAAAGACAGGCTTCGTCAAAGCCGCTTGTCAAAACTACGAGGCTCTCGTGGAGGACAAGCGGGTAGGAAAAACCGGAGGGGACGGGCCCTCGCAATGATATGAAACTCGATTCGGGCAAAGGCGGAATGAGGCCGGTGTAACCGACGCCCAGGATAATCCCAAGTAGGGCGGGTACCGACTGGGCACAGAGATCGAAAGATCCACGGACCTACGAAAGGTCCTGGAAGAACAAATCCTCGACAGCAAGGTGGAACTGTCGCTGAGGGAACTGCTCGGGATCGCCAAGAAGGAGTTCCACGACTCCATCGTAGACTTGGTGAAGAGGAAGAGGCTGTCGATAGAGACAGAACCGGAGAAGCCGGTGGAGGTGCGGACGACGCACATAGAGGACATGGCGTTGGAAGACGAGTTGGTGGAGAGCCACTATTCGAGGCCGCACTAGGCCAAAGTGACCACAGAGACCCCCGTGAAGATCGGAGATGTTCATGAACCGGTGGTGGCGTTGGTGGACCACGGTTCAGAAATCAATTTGATGTCCATGGACTTCTACAAGAAGGGGAAATGGCCGATCAACACCAAGCACGGGTGGAAAATACGGGCAGCGACGCGTGCCACCGAAGAACTGAATGGAGCCTGCCCGAATGTACGAGTAAAGATCGACGATGTCGAGATTGACCATCACTTCTTTGTGCAGGAGACGTCCTCACATCCGGTTATACTAGGAGAACCATACATCATGGCATCACGGATGGAGACCAAGGTGCTGGACAACGGCTCGGCCTATGCAAGGGTCAAGAGCCAGGATGGGCGTCACTCGGTCCAGTTCCTGACGGTGAGACTGAACCATGAGCGGAACCGCGAGACCCTCAGGGGCGAAAGCCGAGAGGATTTTTAGACAGGGCTATGACATGGGGCCGCGATAGTCCGGACACTCCGGGAAAACCCCACAAGTGTACGATAGCGAAGAAGACCTGTACTATAAGTAGGAAATTTTGGTTCTCCGACAACGGAGGGTGTACGATAGTCGACGTCATTGGCTGGAAGAAGAAAAGGGCAGAGGAGCGACTTCGGGCATGTGGTATCCTTGGCCCTGGAGAGGAAATCAATGGAGCCGTGGAGGCAGTCTCTTTCGACGATACCTTGGGGGAGCTGCGAGAGGTAGTCGGAGGAGTCCTTAAAGAGGACCAGACGATTCCGGTATGTTCGGAAAGGATGTACGAAGTCATCGCGAACTTCAGTAGAGGGCTCGAGTCGGATCAGATGGCCCGGGTGGACACGAGGTACAAGACTGTGGACCGGAAGGTGAGGCCAGTCGCGGCTCCCTTGCTGGAGGGCAGCGAGTTGCGAATAAAGGGCGTTGCGTTGGACCCAAGTTTACGAAATCCGGCCCGCATAGGACACACGTTCACCGACATAACGCTACGTGAGCTCAAAATCGGTGGGGCCGGCTTCCTACTGCTGGCGGAAGAGGACCGGTTTCGGGGAATGCTCGGAAGGCACGGGAAGGCTTTCACATTCTCACCAGAGGAGATCGGGTGCGTAGACCCGACAGTCGTGGAACCGATGGTGATATTCACAGTACTGCATGTGTCGTGGAGTCTCAAACCGATTCCAGTACCCAGAGCTCACATCCCGAAGCTGATGGAGCTGTTAAAGCGGAAGGTCGAGATGGGCATCCTCGAACTGTCGAGTGCCCCATACTCGAATCGGTGGTTTACCGTGCCAAAGAAGAACGGCACGCTGTGCTTTATTCAAGACCTGCAGCCGGTCAACAAGGTGACCATTCGAAACGCAGGAATCGGACTGACAATAGACGAGTTCGCGGAGGCCTTCGCCGGAAGGTCGATTTACTCGATCGGTGATCTCTACTCGGGGTACGATCAATTCCAGCTAGCCATAGAGAGCAGAGACATCACGACAATGCGAACTCCTCTCGGCCTAGTATGGATGTGTACCCTACCGCAAGGAGGGACGAACTTGGTGGCTCACATGGTGAACGCAATGAACAAGGTGCTAAGGGATTGTATCCCGGACATCACCATGCCGTTTTTGAACGACGTCCCGATCAAGGGATGCCCGGTGGAGGAAAAGGATGAGACGATCGGATCGGACGGGTGTCGGAAATTCATGGCGAAGCACATCGATGACTACGAGAAGGTGCTGCAGAGGTTAGAGGGTGCGAAGCTCACCTTCTCCAGGGAAAAATCAGCCTTCGGGCAATCAGAGATCATGGTCGTCGGACACCTATGCGGGTCGTACGGCCGGAAACCATCTCCGACTAAGGTAGAAGCCATCTCCGCGATGAAGCACGACTGTAGTGTTGGGATTACGGTCCCTCCAGATGGGATGGTCAGATGTCCGGGAATCGGGAATGAAGACCCGAATGAGGAGTACCCGGTATCGGAACCGGATGATGAAGACCCGGTTTCGGATCCGGATGATGAAGACCCCGGCTACGGAGCCGGATGACGAATGTACCCGGAGAGAGATCCGGATGCGGGGACATATTTGTGAATATGTTTGCCAAGGGCCCTCGAGGCTATATTTGTAAATAGCCCGAAAGTCATATGTGTATAAATATGACTTAGGGCAAACAGTTTTGTTGTTGTTGCTCAGTTTTCTGTTTTCCACTTAGAGGGAGCGAAGTGAGAGCAGCCGTGAGAGAGAGTGAGAGAGAGAGAAAGGAAGAGGTCGACGCCTCTGTGTAATACCGCCGCCTGTGGCGAGCACAGCGAGCTCAAGGTCGTCGCCTTGCAGCTCGCCATTGTACATTCCCTGCGTATAGTGATAGTTGGAGTCTTGCACTCCCGTGGTTTTTCCCGTCTAGGGTTTTCCACGCTAAACCCTGTGCATTCGAGTCTCTCTCTGTGTTTTCGATTTACTTCTGCATTGATTCGTGTTTCCTCGGTTGTGGCCGAGAGGTGAAGGTTTTGAAAGCGTCAATTTCTAACAATCTGGTATCAGAGCGACTGCAGTGCAAAAAATGGAAGGCGGCAGCAGCGGGCAGCCGGGGATGATGGTGCTGAATGCGCAGAACTACGCCGACTGGAAGATAAAGATGGAGGATCTGCTCATTGTTCGGGACCTGTATGAACTGATCGACAGGTCGGAAATACCCAAGGGGGTACTTGAGACGGAATGAAGGCTTCTAAACCGGAAAGCCGTTGCAACCATTCGGCAATACGTCGACGTGAGCGTTCTACAACATGTGGCGAACGACACCAACGCATATGAGATGTGGCAGAAGCTGTCGGGCCTCTACGAGAGGAAGAATGCGTTGAACTGGACCTCCCTGATGAGGAAGATAGTGAACCTCAAGTACCGGGACGGCGAGAGTATGGTGGAACACGTAAGCACGTTCATGGGATTCGTGAACCAGCTTGCGGCGATCAAGTTCCTGTTGGAGGATGCAATGCAAGCCATCATGCTGATGTGTACATTGCCGGAAAGCTGGGAGAACTTGGTGGTGACTCTCAGCACCTCCTGCACCGAAGATAACTTGTCCCTACAAACGGTAAAGACAAGCATTTTAAACGAAGAAGCGCGTCGGAGAGATAAAGAACCGGCCTCCGATCTGAAGATGCTGCTTACCGAATCGGATCGGGGAAGACAACGGAACCGGAGTCCGCAAAGACGGGAGAAGTCGGGGACCCGGTCGCAGTCAAGAGGAAGGCCCACATGCTTCCACTGTGGGAAGCCGGGGCACTTCCGAAAGAATTGTCGGCATTACCGAAAAGACAACGGAGCCGACGACACCGATTCGAAGAAGTCTTCAGAACGGAACGGTGCTTACCGGGGAGCCACAGACCGGAATGGTTCGGATCGGCGAGGGCAGGACCGGAAAGGAACGACGGCACTCGCGGCAAGTGAAGAGGAGATCATGCTCATCACCGAAGAAGGTGAACTAAACATTGCCGGCGATGAGACTACCTGGGTGGTCGATTCCGGAGCGTCGTTCCACCTGACCCCGGAAAGAAGATACTTCTCATCCTACACAGCCGGTGAGCATGGCTGTGTTCGGATGGGAAATGAAGGTACGTGCCGGATTGCTGGCATAGGAGACGTGTGGTTGACAACCTCGACCGGATGCAAAATGTTGCCGAAGGATGTCCGACACGTTCCGGAGGTTCTATTGAACCTGATTTCGGCCGGGAGGCTAGACGATGAAGGCTACACAGGTAGCATCCGGAACTGCGTAATGAAGTTCAGCAAGGGGAGCCTGTGTTGGGATTTCGGTCCCTCCGGATGGGATGTCCGGAGATGAATGACGGCAAGCCCGGTTACGGTTACGGAGCCGGATGATGAAGACCCCGGTTTCAAAGCCGGATGACGAATGTACCCGGAGAGAGATACGGATGCGGAGACATATTTGTGAATATGTTTGCCAAGAGCCCTTGTGGCTATATTTGTAAATAGCCCGAAAGTCATATGTGTATAAATATGACTTAGGGCAAACAGTTAAGTAGTTGTTGCTCATTTTTCTGTTTTCCACTAAGAGGGAGCGAAGTGAGAGCAGCCGAGAGTGAGTGAGAGAGAAGGAGGAAGGAAGAGGTCGACGCCTCTGCGTAATACCGCCGCCTGTGGCGAGAACAACGAGCTCAAGGTCGTCGCCTTGCAGCTCGCCATTGTACATTTCCGCGTATAGTGATAGTTGGAGTATTGCACTCCCGTGGTTTTTTCCCATTTAGGGTTTTCCACGTAAAACATCCAGTGTGCCCTTCTCTCTATTGTTTTTCGTGCACTGTTGTATTTCCCGTTTTCTGTGAATCGATCCTGTTCCTCGGTTGTGGCCGAGCACGGAATTACGACAAATTGGTATCAGAGCGACGGTAACACAGAAAATGGAAGGCGGCAGCAGCGGGCAGCCGGGGATGATGGTGCTGAATGCGCAGAACTACGCCGACTGGAAGATAAAGATGGAGGATCTGCTCATTGTTTGGGATCTGTATGAACCGATCGACAGGTCGGAAATAACCAAGGGGGTACTTGAGACGGAGTGGAGGCTTCTGAACCGGAAAGCCGTTGCAACCATTCGGCAATACGTCGACGTGAGCGTTCTACAACACGTGGCGAACGACACCAACGCATATGAGATGTGGCGGAAGCTGTCGGGCCTCTACGAGAGGAAGAATGCGTTGAACCGGACCTCCCTGATGAGAAAGATAGTGAACCTCAAGTACCGGGACGGCGAGAGTATGGTGGAACACGTAAGCACGTTCATGGGATTCGTGAACCAGCTTGCGGCGATCAAGTTCCCGTTGGAGGATGCAATGCAAGCCATCATCCTGATGTGTACATTGCCGGACAGCTGGGAGAACTTGGTGGTGACTCTCAGCACCTCCTGCACCGAAGATAACTTGTCCCTACAAACGGTAAAGACAAGTATTTTGAACGAAGAAGCGCGTCGGAGAGATAAACAACCGGTTTCTGATCAGAAGATGCTGCTTACCGAATCGGATCGGGGAAGACAATGGAACCGGAGTCCGCAAAGACGGGAGAAGTCGGGGACCCGGTCGCAGTCAAGAGGAAGGCCAACATGCTTCCACTGTGGGAAGCCGGGGCACTTCCGGAAGAATTGTCGGCATTACCGAAAGGACAACGGAGCCGACGACACCGATTCGAAGAAGTCACCGGAGAGAAACGGTGCATACCGGGGAGCCACGGACCGGAGAGGTCCGGATCGGCGAGGGCAGGACCGGAAAGGAACGACGGCACTCGCGGCAAGTGAAGAAGAGATAATGCTTATTACCGAAGAGAGGGAGCTGAACCTTGCCGGTGTAGAGATGACCTGGGTGGTCGATTCCGGAGCGTCGTTCCACCTGACCCCGGAGAAGAAATACTTCTCATCCTACCCAGCCGGTGAGCACGGCTGTGTCCGGATGGGAAATGAAGGCACATGCCGGATTGCCGGCATAGGAGACGTGTGGCTGTTGACATCAACCGGATGCAAGATGCTGTTGAAGGATGTGCGACACGTTCCGGAGGTCCGTTTGAACCTGATCTCGGCCGGGAGGCTAGATGATGAAGGCTACACGGGTAGCATCCGGAACGGTGTCATGAAGTTCAGCAAGGGGAGCCTGATAGTGGCTTGGGCCCGGAAGGTCAACACCCTGTACCTGATGAATTCCCGGCTATGTCCGGAGGAGCTGAACATGGCAGCCGACACTGCCGGTGAGCTGTGGCACAAGAGACTGTGCCACATGAGCGAGAAGGGGATGAAGAGGCTTGCAGAAGACAACCTCATTCCAGTGAAGCATGTGCATCTGGAGAAGTGCACCGATTGCCTGGCCGGTAAGCAGAACCGAACCTCCTTCCACTAAAGTCCACCGACGAGACGTAGCGCACCATCGGAGTTGGTGCACACGGATGTGTGTCAGGTAGAAACGAAGTCACATGGCGGAGCCCAGTACTTCGTGACTTTCATTGATGATCACAGCCGGAAGCTGTGGACGGCGCCGTTGAAGACAAAGGACCAAGTGTTGTCCGTCTTCAAAGAACTCTACGCAAGAGTGGAAAGGGAATCCGGCAAGAAGCTGAAAGCGATACGAGCGGATAACGGAGGGGAATACCGGGGGCAGTTCCAGGAGTACTGTCGCTCGAAGGGAATCCGGCTCGAGTTTACTGTGCCGAAGACGCCGGAACTGAACGGGCTGGCCGAGAGGATGAACCGGACCATAATGGAGAGGGTCCGGAGTATGCTGGCGCATGCGAAATTACCCAAGGGGTTTTGGGCTGAGGCAATGTCGACGGCGACATACGTGATAAACAGATCACCCTCAGTACCTTTGGACGGAGACACGCCGCAGAAAGTGTGGACCGGTAAGGAAGTGTCCTACCGGCATCTGAAGGTGTTCGGGTGTCTCGCATACGTGCATGTGGCAAAGGACCGGAGAGGAAAGCTAGATCCAAAGACCCGGCCATGCATATTCCTCGGTTACGGCGACGACGAGTTCGGCTACCGAGTATGGGACCCGGTCGACAAGAAGATATTCAGGAGTCGAGACATCATCTTCATGGAGGACAAGACACTCGCCGACTGGGAGTCGGAGAAGAAGATGAAGAGCTGCTCCAAGTCGACCGGTGAGGATCAACTCTACGAGGAGCAGTCCCGACCGGCAAGGGACCGGTTAACACTCGAGGATCCGGCCGAAGACTATGAAGAAACAGAACCGGCCAAAGAAGATGAAAATGATACTGGAACCGGCCCCGATCCCGAAATGGATTCGGATGAAGAAGAATCGGAAGAACCGGTTACCGAAGCTCCGGAACGGAGATATCCTCTAACAGAGAGAAGGGCCCCCCGGAGATTTCCGGAACCAGAGCACGTGCTGCTAACCGACGAAGGGGAGCCGGAGAGCTTTGAAGAAGCAAAGCATGACACCCAGAGCCGCAGGTGGTTGAGTGCCATGCAGGACGAGATGAATTCCCTGCATGAGAACCACACATATAAACTTGTGGAGTTGCCGAAAGGAAAGCGGGCACTTCGAAACAAGTGGGTGTTCAAGCTGAAACCGGGAGATGCCGGAAACCCCCCGAGATACAAAGCCAGGATCGTGGTGAAGGGGTTTCAGCAGAAGAAGGGCGTCGACTTCGACGAGATATTCGCCCCAGTAGTGAAGATGACCTCCATCCGGACGGTGCTGAGCATAGCGGCAAGCATGGACCTCGAGGTTGAACAGATGGACGTGAAGACGGCATTCCTTCACGGTGACCTCGAAGAAGAGATCTACATGCAGCAACCGGAAGGATTCGAGAAGAAAGGGAAGGAGCACCTGGTATGCCGGTTGAAGAAGAGCCTTTACGGACTGAAGCAGGCTCCCCGGCAATGGTACCGGAAGTTCGACTCCTTCATGACCGACGAAGGGTACCACAAAACGCAGTCTGATCACTGCGTGTTTGTGAAGAAGTTCGAAGGAGGAGACTCTCTAATACTCCTCCTGTACGTGGACGACATGTTGATCGTCGGACGGGACCAGGTCAAGATACGGACGCTGAAGAAAGCACTTCACCGAACCTTCTCAATGAAGGACCTGGGTCCGGCGAGGCAAATACTAGGGATGCACATCATCCGGGACCGGAAGAAGAAGCAGTTGTGGCTGTCACAGGAGAAGTACGTGACAAAGGTTCTTCACCGGTTCAACATGTCGGAAGCAAGACCGGTCGGGTCAACCCTCCCGGGAAACTGCAAGTTGTCCAGCAAGCAAAGCCCCAAGACAAAGGCTGAGAAGGAGGATATGATGAAAGTACCATATGCCTCTGCCGTCGGAAGCTTAATGTACGCAATGGTGTGTACAAGACCGGACATAGGATATGCAGTTGGAGTGGTGAGCCGGTACATGAGCAATCCCGGCAAAGAGCACTGGAACGCGGTCAAGTGGATACTCCGATACCTGAAGGGCACGGCAAACGTGTGCCTCCGATTCGGCTCCGGTAAGCCCGAACTCGACGGCTTTACCGATTCGGATATGTCGGCTGATGCAGATACCAGCCGGTCCACATCAGGGTATGTGATGACGTATGCAGGGGGAGCTGTTTCGTGGCAGTCGAGACTGCAGAAGACGGTTGCGTTGTCAACCACGGAGGCGGAGTACATGGCGGCTGTTGAAGCCGGCAAGGAAATAATATGGATGAAGGACTTCATTAGAGAGCTCGGTATCCAGCAGGAGGAGTACCGACTCTACTTCGACAGTCAGAGTGCCATCCACCTTGCGAAGAACGCGGCTTATCACTCCCGGACGAAGCACATCCAGCGAAGATATCACTGGATCCGGGAAAGGATAGAAGACAAGGAGTTCGTGCTGACGAAGGTCCACACGGACGAGAACGGGTCGGATATGCTGACCAAGGTGCTCACACCCGACAAGCTGGAAGCATGCCGGAAGAGGATCGGACTGGAGAGACATCCCATGCCGAAGTGAAGGGGGAGTTTGTTGGGATTTCGGTCCCTCCGGATGGGATGTCCGGAGATGAATGACGGCAAGCCCGGTTACGGTTACGGAGCCGGATGATGAAGACCCCGGTTTCAGAGCCGGATGACGAATGTACCCGGAGAGAGATACGGATGCGGAGACATATTTGTGAATATGTTTGCCAAGAGCCCTTGTGGCTATATTTGTAAATAGCCCGAAAGTCATATGTGTATAAATATGACTTAGGGCAAACAGTTAAGTAGTTGTTGCTCATTTTTCTGTTTTCCACTAAGAGGGAGCGAAGTGAGAGCAGCCGAGAGTGAGTGAGAGAGAAGGAGGAAGGAAGAGGTCGACGCCTCTGCGTAATACCGCCGCCTGTGGCGAGAACAGCGAGCTCAAGGTCGTCGCCTTGCAGCTCGCCATTGTACATTTCCGCGTATAGTGATAGTTGGAGTATTGCACTCCCGTGGTTTTTTCCCATTTAGGGTTTTCCACGTAAAACATCCAGTGTGCCCTTCTCTCTATTGTTTTTCGTGCACTGTTGTATTTCCCGTTTTCTGTGAATCGATCCTGTTCCTCGGTTGTGGCCGAGCACGGAATTACGACAGCCTGATAGTGGTTCGGGCCCGGAAAGTCAACACACTGTACCTTATGAATGCCTGGTTGTGTCCGGAGGAGTTGAACGTGGCAGCCGACACTGCCGGTGAGCTGTGGCACAAGAGACTGTGCCACATGAGTGAGAAGGGGATGAAGAGGCTTGCAGAAGACAACCTTATTCCAGTGAAGCATGTGCACCTGGAGAAGTGCACCGATTGCCTGGCCGGTAAGCAGAACCGAACCTCCTTCCACTCAAGGCCACCGACGAGACGTAGCGCACCATTGGAGTTGGTGCACACTGACGTGTGTCAAGTAGAAACGAAGTCACATGGCGGAGCCCAGTACTTCGTGACATTCATTGATGACCACAGCTGGAAGCTGTGGACGGCACCGTTGAAAACAAAGGACCAAGTGTTGTGCGTCTTCAAAGAACTCCACGCGAGAGTGGAAAGGGAATCCGGCAAGAAGCTGAAAGCGATACGAGCGGATAACGGAGGGGAATACCGGGGGCAGTTCGAGGAGTACTGTCGCTCGAAGGGAATCCGGCTCGAGTTTACTGTGCCGAAGACGCCGAAACTGAACGGGCTGGCCGAGAGGATGAACCGGACCATAATGGAGAGGGTCCGGAGTATGCTGGCGCATGCGAAATTACCCAAGGGGTTTTGGGCTGAGGCAATGTCGACGGCGACATACGTGATAAACAGATCACCCTCAGTACCTTTGGACGGAGACACGCCGCAGAGAGTGTGGACCGGTAGGGAAGTATCCTACCGGCATCTGAAGGTGTTCGGGTGTCTCGCATATGTGCATGTGGCAAAGGACCGGAGAGGAAAGCTAGATCCAAAGACCCGGCCATGCATATTCCTCGGTTACGGCGATGACGAGTTCGGCTACCTAGTATGGGACCCGGTCGACAAAAAGATATTCCGGAGTCGTGATATCATCTTCATGGAGGACAAGACACTCGCCGACTGGGAGTCGGAGAAGAAGATGAAGAGCTCCAAGTCGACCGGTGAGGATCAACTCTACGAGGAGCAGTCCCGACCGGCAAGGGACCGGTTAGCACTCGAGGATCCGGCCGAAGACGGGGAAGAAACAGAACCGGCCGAGGAAGATGAAACTGATACCGGAACCGGCCCCGATACCGAAATGGATTCGGATGAAGAGGAAACGGAGGAGCCAGTTACCGAAGCTCCGGAACGGAGATATCCTCTAAGAGAGAGAAGGTCCCCCTGGAGATTTCCGGAACCAGAGCACGTGCTGCTAACCGACGAGGGGGAGCCGGAGAGTTTTGAAGAAGCAAAGCTTGACACCCATAGCCGCAGGTGGTTAAGTGCCATGCAGGAGGAGATGGATTCCCTGCATGAGAACCACACATATGAACTTATGGAGTTGCCGAAAGGAAAGCGGGCACTTCGAAACAAGTGGGTGTTCAAGCTGAAACCGGGAGATGCCGGAAACCCCCCGAGATACAAAGCCAGGATCGTGGTGAAGGGGTTCCAGCAGAAGAAGGGCGTCGACTTCGACGAGATATTTGCCCCGGTAGTGAAGATGACCTCCATCCGGATGGTGTTGAGCATAGCGGCAAGCATGGACCTCGAGGTAGAACAGATGGACGTGAAGACGGCATTCCTTCTCGGTGACCTCGAAGAAGAGATCTACATGCAGCAACCGGAAGGATTCGAGAAGAAAGGGAAGGAGCACCTGGTATGCCGGTTGAAGAAGAGCCTTTACGAACTGAAGCAGGCTCCCCGGCAATGGTACCGGAAGTTCGACTCTTTCATGACCGACGAAGGGTACCACAAAACGCAGTCCGATCACTGCGTGTTTGTGAAGAAGTTCGAAGGAGGAGACTTTCTAATACTCCTGTACGTGGACGACATGTTGATCGTCGGACGGGACCAGGTCAAGATACGGATGCTGAAGAAAGCGCTTCACCGAACATTCTCAATGAAGGACCTGGGTCCGGCGAGGCAAATACTAGGGATGCACATCATCCGGGACCGGAAGAAGAAGCAGTTGTGGCTGTCACAGGAGAAGTACGTGACAAAGGTTCTTCACCGGTTCAACATGTCGGAAGCAAGACCGGTCGGGTCAACCCTCCCGGCAAACTGCAAGTTGTCTAGCAAGCAAAGCCCCAAGACAAAGGCTGAGAAGGAGGACATGATGAAAGTACCATATGCCTCTGCCGTCGGAAGCTTGATGTACGCAATGGTGTGTACAAGACCGGACATAGGATATGCAGTCGGAGTGGTGAGCCGGTACATGAGCAATCCCGGCAAAGAGCACTGGAACGCGGCCAAGTGGATACTCCGATACCTGAAGGGCACGACAAACGTGTGCCTCCGATTCGGCTCCGGTAAGCCCGAACTCGACGGCTTTACCGATTCGGATATGTCGGCTGATGCAGATACCAGCCGGTCCACATCAGGGTATGTGATGACGTATGCAGGGGGAGCTGTTTCGTGGCAGTCGAGGCTGCAGAAGACGGTTGCGTTGTCAACCACGGAGGTGGAGTACATGGCGGCTGTTGAAGCCGGCAAGGAAATAATATGGATGAAGGACTTCATTAGAGAGCTCGGTATCCGGCAGGAGGAGTACCGACTCTACTGCGACAGTCAGAGTGCCATCCACCTTGCGAAGAATGCGGCCTATCACTCCCGGACGAAGCACATCCAGCGAAGATATCATTGGATCCGGGAAAGGATAGAAGACCAAGAGTTCGTGCTGACGAAGATCCACACGGACGAGAACGGGTCAGATATGCTGACCAAAGTGCTCACACCCGACAAGCTGGAAGCGTGCCGGAAGAGGGTCGGACTGGAAAGACATCCCATGCCGAAGTGAAGGGGGAGTTTGTTGGGATTACAGTCCCTCCGGATGGGATGGTCAGATGTCCGGGAATCGGGAATGAAGACCCGAATGAGGAGTACCCGGTATCGGAACCGGATGATGAAGACCCGGTTTCGGATCCGGATGATGAAGACCCCGGCTACGGATCCCGATTCAGTTCGGCGCGAAGGTCCTCAGCGAGCAACAGCGAGGATACGCCCAGGTTAAACGCGAGCTCTAGGGTGTCGTTTCGGCGGTAAAGGCCGATAAAGACTACCTGATCGGGACAGAGGTAATTATCGAGATGGACTGCCTGCCAATTCTTGGCATGGTTTTCGGATGCGCGACGCCGGACCTGGCAATGCTCAGGTGGATAGCGTAGATCAAGTTCCTGAATTCGGAAATACGACACATTTCCAGGAGAGACAATGCCATGGCCGACATGCTTTCAAGGGCGAGGTTTGAAAACGAGGGCGGCATGGTTTCGGAGGACGAGGAAGTCGGCGTGGACTTCTTCGAGGCAGCTTACGTAACAACCGGCAGGGAATGCACTTCAACGCTTAACGATTTCGACGAGAGCAAGTACAACGGGGAGTGACTGCAGATCGGCGGGTTCCTGAAAACAATGACACCGGACGCGGCATGGACAAAGGATGAGGCCAACTGGATTCGGAAGAAAGCGTACCGATTCTTTCTCCGAGACGGGTACATATGGAAGCACCTGAAGAAGAGGAACGGCATCCCACTCCGAGTGGTGGCGAAGAAGGAGGAACAGGAGGATTTGTTGGTGGCGTACCACGATAGTCCTTGGGCTGGACACCGTGGAACGTGGGCCACGTTCGAAAAGCTAAAGGGGAAGTACTGGTGGCCGGGACTATACCGGGATGTGCATTGGTTCGTGACGACTTGCAAAAGCTGTCAGGTGCACTCCATGATCCGACACCGGGACGAGCTTCACCCGACCTATCCTCCGACCGTCCACTTCAAGTGGATGGTGGATTTGGTGACGATGCCAATGGGGGTAGGACAGATGCGGTATCTGGTGTTGGCTCAGGAGGATCTAACGAACTAGGTTGAAGGCCGAGCCCTGTAGAACAAGACAACTACAGCCGTGTGCCGGTTTTTGATTGAGGACGTGGTATGTCGATACGGGTGCGTAGGGAAGATCATGGCTGACCGTGGTGAGTTAGACGCAGAAGAGGCCGAAGAGCTGTTCGACCAGCTAGGAGTCAAACTTTCACTCACCACAGCGTACAATCCAGAGGCGAACGGGAAGGTAGAGCGCAGACATGGGCCGATTGTCAAAGCGCTAGTACGGGCGTGCGGAGGCCAAGTTGGGAACTGGCCACGGCTGCTACCTTATGCCTTGTGGGCGGACCGGACTACGCACAGTTCGGTAACGGGGTTCATGCCGGCAGAGCTTATGTTCGGACAGAAGCCAATCATGCCAACAGAGCGAACGATCTCCTCGTGGGCCATGGTGGACTGGAGGGATGAGATGAGCCGGGAGGAACTGTTGGCGGCGCGGATTCGACAGCTCGAGCGGAGGCTGGAGGACGTAGAGCGAGCCGCGGAGAAACTTCGGGTAGCGAGGATAAGGAACAAAGCCCGGTTCGACCGAACACACCGGCTCCGGCCAAGGAAGATCGAGGAAGGCGACTGGGTGCTAGTCTACAACAACAACCTCGACAATTAGCACAGGGCCACACGGAAGTTTGCGAGGAGGTGGTTCGGGCCTTACGTAGTAACAGGCGCCAACGACAATGGGACGTACCATCTCGTGGAGCTCGACGGTACGAGAATGGCGATACCGGTAGCGGGGAAGAGGATCAAAGCGTTCAAGAAACGACACGACGGTGAGCCAGAGCTAGGAGGAATGGACAGCAACGACGAGCAGCCCGAGGCAGAGGACGAACCGGTAAACGAGGAATAAAAGCAAGGACCGGTTTTCTTCAGTAGGAACCCAATTCTGGCGCATACCGGTGGATGCGCGGTTAGGTGGGGGCGGATTTCGTGAAGAAAACCGTCCCCAGGCACAAACCGTGTATAGTGTGCGTGAACCGGCCCTTATACGTGGGCACACCCCTTGTTGTATAGTAGATAGGTAGGCACAAAAGTCGAATCCTAGGTAGCAATATTCTATAGGGAGAATCGAGGAGTATCTCTCCCCGAAAGGATAGAGTATTAACGTGATGTAAACGGGTCAACGGCCTCCCTCCTTGAGCTATAAAAGAGAGGGAGACGGGGAGAGCAGGGGGGGCGCTTGAGAGGACGAAGTGCTGTCAGACTGGGACCGAGCTCTTCTTCTCTGTCGTTCTCCATAGCTTCCTTTTGCGCAGGTTCTCGAGAGGTTGATTCTGCTCCGTGGAATGCCCGTGTGCTTCCGGTAGAATCTCCATCTTGCTCCCCTGTGTGCGTGGGTGATCAGGCGTCGGCATCCATCTCGCCGACCTGATCGGCTGTAACCGTTCGAGTCGTCTGCATACACATATTTATATACATACACTAGTGTTCTTATACTCTATCTCCTGCTCAACTCGTGTCTCCTGTGTTGTTGGGCCGCATTCCCGTGTGCTTCTTTCTCTATAAGTGTGTGAGCGTGTCTCTCTCTCTCTCTCTTTTCTCACCTATTCCTCGGTCCAAGACCCCAGTGGTCCCGCCTTGTTCTCCACGCACGCGCGTAACAACGCGACAACGTGCGGTTTGGTGGGGGTGGATGTCCTGAAGATTTCTGGCTATAGTGTGAAACTGGGGTGGAATAGGGCAAGTCGGTGGTGTGCAACATGAGCACATGTACAATATGGAACGATGTATAGAATAAGGGGGAGTATTGATCCCACATTGTAACGCTCCTCCCTCCTTGGGTTATAAAAGGAAGGGAGGGGTCTCTTGTAGAGGGTTGCCCATTTTGTGTCGTAGGGGTATACCTTTTTTTTTAGTCTTTCTTTTATTGGGAGTTTCTAGGGTTAGTAACTTCTTTTTCTTCTTCTCCTTCTTGAGAAGTTAGGCGCGGTAGCCATGGCAACAAAGCTCTGTTAGGGTTAGCTTCTTTTCTTCTGAGCGTTGTCGAGGTATTCCTCACGGATGCGTGGAATGAGGTGGGACCTCGGGGGTCTTGTACCAAAGAGCAAGAGAGAAAGGAAAAGGGAAGAGACCCACTAGGTGCGAGCGTAGATCCACAGGGACACGGCCCTTCGACACGAAGACGCGAGCGGGAAGCCAACACAGAGAGACACGAAGGAATGTATGTATATATTCACAGAGACGAACAACAAAACACGGAAGCAACAAAAACACGAAATCGGTTACAACCGAACAGGCCTACGAACAGATGCCGATGCCTGTTCGTAAATGCACAGAAAGACAGGAGCAGGTTGGAGGTGCTGCCGGAAGCACTCGGGCATTCCTCAGAGCAGCGCGGGCCTCCCGAAACCTGCACAGAAGGAAGCTATGTAGTTCGCGAACCAGAGAGAGAGAGAGAAGCCTTCGCACACAAACCGACAGCACTTCGTCCTCGACTCTCCGCGATCCCCTCCCCTTTCTCGTCTCCCTCCTTTTATAGGCAAGGAAGGAGCCGTTTCCCCTCTACTTCCTACCCACTAAATCTACCCGCCTAGGACCTTCTATGGACTACATTCGAGAAGAGCCGGTTCCTACGCTCCTGTGCACCAATTCCGCTCGTGGACGGTTTTCTTCACGACATCCGCCCCCACCTAACCGCGCATCCACCGGCATGCGCCAAATTGAGTTGGGACGGAGAAAACCGGTCCAGCCTTCATTCCCCGCCCGTTGGTTCTTCCTCGGTTTCGGATCGTTCGTCGTCGCGGTCTACGTCAATCGGATCCGGCTCGTCATCGTGACGCTTCTTGAACGCTTTGATCCGCTTCCCTGCTACCGGTATCGCCATTCTCGTACCGTCGAGTTCCGCCAGATGGTACGTTCCGTTGTCGTTGGCGCTTTGTACCACGTAAGGCCCGAACCACCTTCTTGCGAACTTCCGTGTTGCTCGGTGTTGGTTGTCGAGGCTGCTGTCGTAGACTAGCACCCAGTCACCTTCCTCGATCTTCTTTGGTCGGAGCCGATGCGTTCGGTCGAACCGGGCTTTGTTCCTCATCCTTGCTTCCCGAAGCCTTTCCGCAGCCTGCTCCACGTCCTCCGGTCTTCGCTCGAGCTGTCATATACGCGCCGCCAGCAGTTCCTCCCGGCTCATCTCGTCTCTCCACTCCACGGTTGCCCACGAGGAGATCGTACGTTCCATCGGCATGACCGGCTTCTGCCCAAACATGAGTTCTACCGGCATGAATCCGGTTACCGAACTGTGCGTAGTTCGGTCCGCCCACACCGCGTAAGGCAGCAGCCGCGGCCAGTTCCCGACTTGACCTCCGCATGCCCGAACTAACGCCTTGACGATCGGTCCGTGTCCGCGCTCCACCTTTCCATTCGCCTCCGGATTGTACGCAGTGGTAAGCGAGAGCTTGACTCCTAGCCGGTCGAACAGCTCCTCGGCCTCTTCGGCGTCCAACTCCCTGCGATTAGCCACGATCTTCCCGACGCACCCGTACCGGCATATCACGTCCTCAATCAGGAACCGACATACGGCCGCGGTCGTTTTGTTCTGAAGGGCCCGGCCTTCTACCTGGTCCGTCAGATCTTCCCGAGCCAGGACCAGATACCGCATCTGTCCTACTCCCATCGGCATCGTCACCAGGTCTACCATCCATTTGAAGTGGATGGTCGGAGGGTACGTAGGGTGAAGCTTGTCCCGATGTCGAACTACGGAGTGCATCTGACAGCTCTTGCAAGTTGTCACGAACCGATGCACGTCCCAGTACAGTCCCGGCCACCAGTACTTCCCCTTTATCTTCTCGAACGTGGCCCACGTTCCACAGTGTCCGGCCCAAGGGCTGTCGTGGTAGGCCGTCAGCAGCTCCTCCTGTTCTTCCTTCATCGCCACCACTCGGAGCGGGACGTCGTCCCTCTTCTTCGGGTGCCTCCATAAGTGTCCGTCCCAGAGAAAGAATCGGTATGCTTTCTTCCGGATCCGGTTGGCCTCGTCCCTCGTCCATGACGCATCCGGCGTCATTGTCCTCAAAAACCCGTGGATCTGGAGCCACTCGCCGTCGTACTTGCTCTCGTCGAAGTCGTTAAGTGCCGGAGTGCTCGTCCCATTGGTCGTCACGTACGCTGCCTCAAAGAAGTCCACGCCGACTTCTTCGTCCTCTGAAACCATGCCGCCCTCGTCATTAAACCTTGCCCTCGAAAGCATGTCGGCCATGGCGTTGTCCTTTCCGGAAATGTGTCGTATTTCCGGATCTAGGGACTTAATGTACGCTATCCACCAGAGCATCGCCAGGTCCGGTGTCGCACATCCGGAAACCATGCCGAGAATCGGCATGCAATCTGTCTCGATAATCACTTCTGTCCCGATCAAGTAGTCTTTGTCGGCCTTTACTACCGAAACGATACCCCAGAGTTCGCGTTTAACCTGGGCGTACCCTCGCTGTCGCTCACTGAGGACCTTTGCGCCGAATCGGATCGGGAACCGAATGCCGTCCTTGTCTTCTTGGTTGAGGACCCATCCGATCCCAGTCGGACTCGTATCCACCGTTATGTATACCGGGGTACCCTTCTCGTAGACAGCCTTCCGGAGCGCCGGTGCTGCCGCAAGAGCTTCCTTCAGCTTCCGGACCGACTCCGTCTGCTCGTCTCGCCACTCGAATTTCCGCCCCTTCTTCAGCAAACCGTATAGCGGCTCCGCAACGTGGGTGTAGTGCAGGATCCATATGTGGTAGAATGCGCATGCCCCCAGGAACCTCCGAACTTCCGTAACCGAGCTACAGTCGGTCTTCATCGCGGAGATGGCTTCTACTTTTGCCGGAGACGACTTCCGGCCATACGGTCCACACAAGTGTCCGACCACCAGGATTTCTGATTGCCCGAAGGCCGATTTCTCCCCGGAGAAGGTGAGCCTCGCATCCTCTAGCCTTTGTAGCACCTTCTCGCAGTCGTCGATGTGTGTTGCCACGAATCGTCGGCATCCGTCCGGCCCGACTGTCTCGTCCTTCTCTTCCACCGGGCACCCCTTTATCGGGATGTCGTCCAGAAATGGCATGGTGATGTCCGGGATGCAATCCCTCAATACCTTGTTCATTGCATTCACCATGTGGGCCACCGTGTTGGTCCCTCCTTGTGGCAGGGTACACATTCGCACTAGGCCGAGGGGAGTTCGCATCGTCGTAATGTCTCTGCTCTCCACGACTAGCTGGAACTGGTCGTACCTCGAGTATAGATCACCGACCGAGTAAATCGACCTTCCGGCGAAGGCCTCCGCGAACTCGTCTATGGTCGGTCCGATTCTTGCGTTCCGAATGGTCACTCTGTTGACCGGCTGCAGGTCTTGAATGAAGCGCATCGTTCCGTTTTTCTTTGGTACGGTAAACCATCGGTTCGAGTATGGGGCACTCGACGGTTCGAGAATGCCCATATCTACTTTTTGCCTCAATAGCTCCATCAACTTCGGGATGTGAGCACTCGGTACCGGAATCGGCTTGAGATTCCACGGCACATGCGGTACCGTGAATATCACCATCGGCTCCACGATCGTCGGGTCTACGCACCCGATCTCTTCCGGTGAGAATGCGAAGGCTTTCCCGTGCCTTCCGAGCATTCTCCGAAACCGGTCTTCCTCCGCCGGCAGTAGGAACCCGCCCCCACCGATCTTGAGCTCCCTGAGCGTCCCGTCGGTGAAGGTGTGTTCTATGCAGGCCGGATCTCGTAAACTGGGGTCCGACGCAACCCCTCTGATTCGGGACTTGCTGCCCTCCAGCAGGGGTGCCGCGACTGGCCTTACCTTCCGGTCCACAGTCTTGTACTTCGTGCTAACTCGGGCCGTCCGATCCGACCCGAGCCCCCGACTGAAGTTCGCGATGACTTCGTACATCTCTTCGGAACATACCGGTATCGTCCGGTCTTCGTTAAGGTCTTCTCCGGCTACCTCCCTCAGCATTCCCAAGGTGTCGTCGAAGGAGACCGCCTCCACGGCTCCGCTAATTTCCTTGTCCGGGCCGAGAACTCCGCACGCTCGAAGTCGCACTTCCGCCCTTGTCTTTTCTCGGCCAACGATGCCGACTATCATACACCCTCTGTTGTTGGAGAAGCAAAATTTCCTACCTATCGTACAGTCGTGGGGTCTTTTCCGAGTGTCCGGGCTATCTCGGCCCCACGCCTTGGCAGCCCTCTCTAAAAATCCTCCCGGTTCTCGCCACCGAGGGATTCGCGGTTTCGCTCGTGGTTCGGTCGCACCGTCAGAAATTGGACCAAATGGCGCTCGTCCTGGCTCTTGACCTTCGCGTAGGCCGAACCGTTGTCTAGCACTTTGGTCTCCATTCGTGCCACTGTGATGTACAGTTCCCCTAATATGACAGGGTGCGAGGACGTCTCTTGTACGAAGAAGTGCTGGTCAATCTCGACGTCGCCGATCTTGACTCGCACGTTCGGGCAGGCCCCATGCAGTTCCTCGGTGGCGCGCGTCGCCGCCCGTATCTTCCACCCATGCTTGGTGTTGATCGGCCACTTTCCCTTCTTATAGAAGTCCATGGACATTAGGTTTATTTCCGAACCGTGGTCCACCAATGCCACCACCGGTTCCTGAATATCTCCGATCCTTACCGGGGTCTCCGTGGTCGCTCGGGCCTAGTGTGGCCTTGAATAGTGGCTCTCCGCCCACTCATCTTCCAGCGCCATGTCGTCGATGTGCGTCGTCCGCACCTCCACCGGTCTTTCCGGTTCCATCTCCGTCGACAGCCTCTTCCGTTTCACCAGGTCCACAATGGAGTCGTGGAACTCCTTCTTGGTGATCCCTAACACCTCTCGCAATGACAGCTCCACTTTGCTGTCGAGGATCCGTTCTTCTAGGACCTTTCGTAGGTCCGTGGTCCTTTCTATTTCCGTCCCCAGTCGGTATCCGCCTTTCCTGGGGTTATCTTGCGAGCTGGACCCACCGGCATCGTTCCGTCGTTGCCCGAATCGGGTCTCGTACCGTTGCGAGGGCCCGGCCGCTCCAGCTTTCCCCACTCGTTTGTCTTCTACCAGAGCCTCGTAGTTCCGGCAGGCGGCTTCTACAAAGCCCGTCTTCTCCTCGACCGGATCGCTCCACCCGGTTATTTCCCGGACCCGTCTCTCAGCGCGGTCCGTTTCATCTTTCCTTAGCCGTGCGCCGGCAAGACCTTCTAGCATTGCCGACCAGAATCCGTCTTTGCCCTCCTTTCGGGCCTCGCTGCCCCCGACCCGAATGCCGGCCGACGCCGAGTAGTGGATGGCCTCCACGTGTCGGGCCGCTGCCTCTTCCATCAGTCTCTTCATTCCTCCTCGCCCATCGTTTCGGTTTAGGGCCCTTCTGGTGTCGCCGGCGTGCACCCGGCCTTCCCACAGGTACACCACCCGGTTCCTCAACGCTTCTGCGAAATCGCCGCAGTCCTTCCGGATGTGGCCGACCTCGTCGCACCACATGCACCTGTTCCCTGCTACCGGTCGTCGGTCACGAGCCGGTTCGCCGCCTTCCCTTTGAGTCTAGGCGATCTGGAGATCCTTTATCGCCCGCGTCAACTCCTCTAGCGTTGTTCCTCCGGACGAGCCACTGCCCATGCCGGTCGAAGCCGGACCGGTTTCGAGCCATTCCCGGGTTTCTTCCCTTCGCACTTGTGGTGCCGGTTCAAGCCTCCTTTCTGTGACAAAGCTCACACCGGCCGCCCCGTTATCAGCCCATTCTCGTCGTTTGTCGAAACGGCCACAGACTCTCTTAACCGCAGCCCAGTCGGTCGTCAGCCCGTCTTCGGTTTCCAGCAAGGAGCCGACTTGATCCCGGTCCCGCTCGTCCACCGACTTGAGGAACAGTAGGACCCGGCTCGTATCCAGAATGGTTCGGTCAAGCACCGAAAGGCGCGCAAAGCGTTCTTCAAACTCCCAGAGGAGTGCCGACGCGTTTCTTCCCTTGCCCGGGGACTCCACCCATTCCATGAAGTCCCGTTTCGAAAGCCGGAGCGCGTCGTCCAGCCCGTATTTTTCTAGGAGTTGGCCTTCGAACTCCTCCCAGGTACGGCTCTCCGCCCGTACCTCGAGCACCTCCGCATGGATGCTCGGCATCGCCACTCGAGGGAACCCGGCAAGACGCCTCTCTTCCGGAATGTCCCGCATCAGCATTTCTGCCCCGTAGGACGCCAAATACTTCGTGGCATCCTTTCCGCTGAACCGGCCGATCGTACCGACGACTGCCTCAATGGCTCTGTCGAGGGCGCCGAAGCCCTCGCGTGCACTCAATATCCGATCCACGGCCGAAGCCATGGCCTCCGCAAGATCCGACCCTTTCATCTTCTGCTCTTCTGCCGCCTCTTTCACGTCGAGTTCACCAAGATGTCGAGGTATTCCTCGCGGATGCGTGGAATGAGGCGGGACCTCGGGGGTCTTGTACCAAAGAGCAAGAGAGAAAGGAGAAGGGAAGAGACCCACTAGGTGTAAGCGTAGATCCACAGGGACACGGCCCTTCGACACGAAGACGCGAGCGGGAAGCCAACACAGAGAGACACGAAGGAATGTATGTATATATTAACAGAGACGAACAACAAAACACGGAAGCAACAAAAACACGAAATCGGTTACAACCGAACAGGCCTGCGAACAGATGCCGATGCCTGTTCGTAAATGCACAGAAAGACAGGAGCAGGTTGGAGGTGCTGCCGGAAGCACTCGGGCATTCCTCAGAGCAGCGCGGGCCTCCCGAAACCTGCACAGAAGGAAGCTATGTAGTTCGCGAACCAGAGAGAGAGAGAGAAGCCTTCGCACACAAACCGACAGCACTTCGTCCTCGACTCTCCGCGATCCCCTCCCCTTTCTCGTCTCCCTCCTTTTATAGGCAAGGAAGGAGCCGTTTCCCCTCTACTTCCTACCCACTAAATCTACCCGCCTAGGACCTTCTATGGACTACATTCGAGAAGAGCTGGTTCCTACGCTCCTGTGCACCATCCTACCCACTAAATCTACCCGCCTAGGATCTTCTATGGACTACATTCGAGAAGAGCCGGTTCCTACGCTCCTGTGCACCAATTCCGCTCGTGGACGGTTTTCTTCACGACAACGTAGCTCGGCTAGAAGCCGAGGTTGTATCTTTCCCCTTGTAATATATACATACGTATCTGTTGTGCATATTGGTGTCTCTGGTGGTGTCGGGTGCATAGCCCTGCTTTGTTTCCTGTACATAAGAATTGGTGTCGCGCACGTTCTCTTTCTCTCTCTCTCTCTCTCTTGTTCGGTTGCCTCCGGGACGTGTCCAAAGACGGTCTTCCTGGCATCCCATTCTCCCTCATCCGAGACCCCCGTGCAACAGCGTGCTATGGGCATACCGGATGGCATACAAAACGAGTATTCGGACAACATCGTTCTCATTAGCGTTCGGTTTGGAAGCAGTAATGCTAATGGAATTCTAAATTCCCGGCTTAAGGATACAGGTTCGGGAACAGTTAAGTGAAAACAAATCGGAGAAAATGTGCCTGGCAACGTTGTGTGAGTTGGAAGAGCACCGGATAGCAAGTATCTTACAATTGGAACTTGAGCAACGATGAAGGAAAGATTTCTTGGACCAGCACCGACAGGGGAACGAGATGGACTTTGGGATCGGCAAGCCTGTCTTAGTATTCCAAACCCGGATGGGCAAAGTGTCGAGAAAGCTATAATTCCGGTGGACTGGACCGTATTGGATAACAAGAGAATTCAAGAGCTCGTACCAACTAGGCACGCTAGCCAACGAAGTGTTGGCCAAGTGGGTGAATGGTTTCCGGTTAAAACTATACCACGGACCGATGTCGAAGAATCCGTTCGAGCAACCGACGCTCGGTGGGGAAGAACTAACCGTGGAGCCTACGCCGACAATGGATCCGGTACCTTCGGCTATGACGAACCATTAGCCAGCTGTTGAAAAAAAATGAACGACCGCCATGAAAGGACGTGCAACGGCCATTTAAAGCACATCATGTGACGTACACATACTATTATGGTACACAACGTGCATACGCGGGAATCAAGAAAAGGTGGCTGGATAGAATGGGGGCACAAAACATCCGGTTAACAGAGGCACTATCATTTCGTGAAAACAGAATATTCAGAGAGCAAAGGCATTTATAGGTTTTCAAAAGAGCACAGGCGAGCACTAGCAACAGGGAACTCCACCAGAGCAACGAAAATGAAAAAGAAGACATGAGGCTATTATCCCTTAGGTTGGACAAGCCCTAACATAGGGTTTCCCTATGGAACACTTCACCAAAGGGTGGTACAGGAAGATATGGAACACTAACCGGCACCTTTAATTACTCGTAACACACGCGTAAGATTAACTACATTAAGCACAGGACGGTAACCAAATAGACACTAAACATACGTAAACAGCAACACTTCTATTAATTATCCATCATTGATTACATTCTTGCCGGGTCCTTTTATAGGTCTCCGACTGAGTTACAAACCGGTGCCAACCGGCAACCGACAATGATCCGGTCCGGATCCGAATCGGCATACCAATTCTGGGTCTGACCATCCGCTTCTCAAAATAGCATAATACTTATTAATTCCCATAATATGTCCTAATACTTATTACTTGCAACTCCCTATTCCTAATTAAATACCCCTTTTCCATTCTGGACTCTTAACCGGCCCTTTTTGCCTTGTCGGCCAACACATGGCACCCCCATGGGACAATACATTGTACATCGAACCCATGGTTAGCCCTTCATCACTCGTTTGTCAAAATGTCTAGAATGCTTTGGTCCAAGGGTTCTAAAGGTTACTCGGATAGTTGCTCCATTTGTTGTTGTGGTTGTTGCTGCTCTTGCTCTCCGGCTTCCATCCCTTCTAGCTCCAGTTCCTACTGGGCTTCCGTCTCCGGCTCATCTGTTTTGGGCTCCCTGTGTTCCTGATGTCCGTCTTGGACTAGTTCTTTTGGGTCAGCTACTCCTTTTGAACGACTTTTGTCTGGCTTTCTCCGGTTTCGACAACATTCAGCATCTGCTCCGACGATTTCTCCTCATCAATAATGTTAATTGCCGTCGTTCTTCTATGCTCCATTTGCTGTCTCAGCTCTCGTTCATATTGCTCGAACTGGAGCTGGGTATCCAGCTGCTCCACCAGCGGCCTATCGCCACCAGTTGCTCTCAAGCCAAGGACAGGAAGTCATCCGATAACTCCTCTCGTATGGTCACAACACTTTCCGCATCAAGTTTGTAGAAGTTATCATCATCCTTTTGCCGGTTCTCCACATCTGCTCGCAAGACCTGTAACTCGGTTGCCTGCTTTACCCATTTGGACCACCACTGTACTGCACTTTCTTCGACTAACTTCTTCGTCTAGTCCCTCCATGTCAAGACAATATCTCGGATACAATCAAGTCCAATCTTTGACTTCTTATTTGCGGCCTGCTTTTCATCCTTTAATTGTTTGATGAGGATCGTGGTTGCCTCAGTGTGTCCCTTATATTGCATCAGTTGCATATGATAAGTCGTCTGAACTCTATTTAGAGCCATCTTTGCTCGTTCCATCTCCTCATGATGATGTCGGGTAAGCTCCAGTTTGTCTTTCGCCGCTTCTGCCAGCATCTTTGTTGCTTCGACTCCCTTGGTCCTTTCCTCCACTAATGTCGCCGCCATCTTGTGGACTTCATCCCGGAGATCCCACATCTTTTCTTGTTGTCGGTCACCTTCTGCCAACAATTTCTTGTGTTCCACCTCTAGGTGCTTGTGATCTTGGTGCAACCTGTCAAAATCCTCCGTTTTTTGTTTCAGCCTCTGGTTGATTTTGTCAGAACGAAGAGAAAAGATAAAGTGTAAAGAGATCACAACAAGAGAAGAATGAAGTGATAAGAGAAGAATGAATGTATTAATAAGATAGAATGAAGATGGATACAAGATAAGTGACGAAAGCTTAAGACTGGCGTTGATTCAAATTAGTTTGAGAAGAATTATATGTCTATATTTATAGGTTCGTATAGTCTAGTGATTTCTATAATGTTCTAGACCTAGAATATTCTAAGAAGTTCTAGGATATTCTAGAATGTTCTAGACCTAGAATATTCTAAGATGTTCTAGGATATTCTTGAATGTTCTAGAATGTTCCAGAACATTTACAATAGAGTCTATTTCAAGAAGTAGCTTTTATTATTTCATATGATCAAATGCTATCTTAATGGTTAGGTTCTTGATTATGTATTACAAGGTCTTGGGTTCAAGCCCAAGTGAAGCCATGATGCTTATGTATTCATGACACTATCTCCCCTTCGAGAACGACGAGTGGAAGTCATCGTTAACAATGTAGGGCCCGGTTTATTTGGATAACGGCGATGGAAGTCTTTGACAAGAGCTTGAGCATTAGAAACATTATTGACGGGTTCCCAAGTGCTATCACTCGGAGGATAGCCTACCCAATCAATCAGATAATAGAGAGCTTATTTCGCACAATCTTTGAATCGAGAATAGCAGCTACCTCGTATTTAGGGCCATCAACAAGTTGGACAGAGGGCGGAGATGGCACGACACGAGTAGGAATGGAAGAGGTGCGACAAGGCTCCAAAAGAGAGCTATGAAAGATTGGGTGAAGCCGCATGTGTGCTGGAAGATTACCACGAAAGGTGGCATCGTTAATATGCGCAGTGATGAGAAAAGGACCTAAGTGCTGATAATCGAGATTCTCACATGGCCGGGTAGTCTTGATGTGACGACGAAGCAACCATACTTGGTCACCAACCTTGAAAGGAGACTTAAGATGATGGCGATCAACATTGGTCTTATGTTGTGCTTGAGTTGTTTGAAGATGTGAAGATAACGCTAATTGAATTCGATGTAGTCGATGAAGATGATGCTCAGCACTAGGGTTTCGAGTGACCTTGGGAAGATCCAAGATACACCATCGAGGATGGTTGCCGGTGTACGCAAAGGAAGGTGTAACCTTAGTAGAAGTGTGTATTGTGTTATTGTATGCAAACTCAGCGAAATGTAGAATATTACTCCAATCATCTTGTTGATAAATGATGAAGCATCGAAGATATTGCTCGAGCGTTTGATTTGTGTGCTCTATTTGTCCATCGGTTTGTGGATGATAAGTCGAAGAGAGTTTGCAGGATATTTTGAGGCCTGCCCATAGGTGCTTCCAAAAGTGAGAGATAAATTGAGGACCATGATAAGAAATTGTATCGTCTCGAAGTCCATGATGGCAAAATACTTCATGCATAACGATATCTGAGGTTTCCTGACTACTTATGCTCTTTACAGATGGTAAAAAATGTGCCATCTTGGTAAACCGATCCAGTACTGTTAAAATAGTATCAAATCCTTGTGAAGGTAGCAGATCTGTAATGAAATCCATAGAAATAGACTACCATGGCTTGGTTGGAGGCTGTAACGGTTGTAATAAGCCATAAGGATGATGCGTGGGTATTTTGGCTCGACAACAGGTGTCACATGTACGAACATAATCTTCGACAAAATTTTGCAAATGAGGCCACCAAAACGAGCGCTTCACCAACTCCATGGTCTTGGCAATACCAAAATGGTTTTGACTTTTCAATTACCGACACCTGATTGGTCTGTTCATTCCCCGGAGTCACCGGTTCTGATAGTCTTGGTCCTTCTGTGACCTCCTTAACCGCCTCTGCTTTGGCCTACACAATTTCTTCTTCCATGCTCTGGATCCTCGACCAGGCCTTCTCAAGTTCTTCGGTTGTGGCGATCAACCAGTTCCCCTGTGCTCTCTCCTCCATTTCTATTTGGCACACAACCCCGGCCACCTGCTCACCGATCCACCGTAGCCATTGACTGCCGGTGCCTGTATGTCGTGCCGGTTCTGGTTGTGGCGTGGCCTCTATTCTCGCCGAAAACCCTTTTGGGATTGTTGACTGCAGTGACAACTCCTACGCTTGCTGTGTCTGCTACCCCGGTGAGATAGGCAATTCAATCGCTGGTTCGTGGACCACCAGCCCTGCCGCTTCTTGCCGTACAGGTAACTCTTCCATCAGTTCTGGTTGAACCGGTTCTACCTCCTTCCTTGGCTCCGGTCCCTCCGAGCAGGGTGTC
Source organism: Azolla caroliniana (assembly GCF_043228905.1). Taxonomy (NCBI): domain Eukaryota; kingdom Viridiplantae; phylum Streptophyta; class Polypodiopsida; order Salviniales; family Salviniaceae; genus Azolla; species Azolla caroliniana. Next base: position 1,474,742 of record NW_028230446.1, read on the forward strand.
AGTGTGTTGTCCTTCACTGAACCCGATTCATCCCTCTTCTGGCGATGTTGTCGTGTGGTTTTTCACACACAATATGAAAACTAGTAAAGTAATTATCTAAGATTAGCTTAATGTATTGATATGGAAAGATAGATGTCTTCAAGAGCTGCATAACGTATTTTACTACACATGAAATAGATAACCAAATATCAAGTTATGTGAGTGAGAAGTTTGAAGAGAAAAGGCAAAAAACAAAACTTTGAGATATCCCACATAGATAGGATAACATTGGATTCCCCAATATATATAGAAAGCCAAAACCTATTCATTATATCAATGTGTGGAGCATAGAATGTTCAAGGTGACTTGGGCTAGATTGTGTGGTGTGCATGTTTTAGACATACGCGCATGTGCACATTTTTTGGCGTATGCGTGCACGGCCACATGGACGTTTCGGATGGACGCGTGCGTGCACGGCCTCATGGGACACTTGGACGGACGTGTGTGTCTGAACGAGTGCGCAGATGCGTACACTACGCGGTCAGGACATGCGCATGTGTGGATGCGTACACTACGTGGTTGGGACTTCTGCACGCCGACATGTCTACGATTTGGTTGCGATGCACGTATGGATTGTGCATGGGCTAAACTTTATGGATGATTGGGTCATTTGGCCGAATTATACGGATGGTCGCATGCAACTAAAATCCAAGGCCATGCAACTAAAAGTAAAAGGCATGCAACTAAAGCATGTTACTAAAAGTAGAGGTCATGCAACTAAAAGTGGACATGCAAAGTAACATTGGGAAGGGGGATCAACAAAGAGCTCAAGATAGGTTCCATTTTTTCCCTCTACTTTTGTTTTTCCTTTCTTCTTCTCTCTCCCATTCCTTGGGGAAGAAATCTCTCTCATATTGATATCGGACCACTCCTTACATGGTTGTTGGCTCCTTCCTTTCAAGAATAATCTCTCTTATTCATATCGGACCACTCCTTACATGGTTGTTGGCTCCTTTCATTTTAAGAATGATCTTTTATATTCATATCCAATCCATTGTAACAGGATTCTAAGTTTATAAAGAATCGATTTCTTTTGCAATAAACGAATGTTTCCTCTCATCTACTTGTCTTATATGTGAATCTTGCTTGTGTTGTGCGTGTGCGTACTAATTCCTTCCAGTCCAAAACCCCGGATGTTCCGTCTCATGATCCGCACATAGTGACGGATTCTCACGACAACATAGGAGGTTCTCGGCGGGGTCTTCTTACACCTCCTCCTCTTGGGTCCTCATATTGATTTTTGTTGCCAAGGGAAGGGGTCTGGTTCTTGTTCCTGTCAGTACAACTTGATTTTCAAAGGCCTTACTGGTGGCTCCACCGATGTTTCCACCTCTGCTTGCCTCTTCCAGCTAGGTTGTTCTTTCCCTTGTTGCGAGGTACTACCCTCTTTCCATCCGGGCGTGTGTTTGGCCAGGAGTTGCTGCCGTTTTGAAGGTTTGTTGGGTGTGGTCTTCGTTACTCGAACCCACATCTTTGTCCTTACCAACTCCACTGGTGGTGCCAACAGAGTTAGCCACTGAGCCATCGTCATCCATAGTTTCTTGTCGTTCTACACCGCTTCTATCGCCGTCCGCAAGCAATCGGCGATGATTACTGACCAATCCACTTGCACCCCTGTGTACGTAGCAATGATGAAACCAGCTTTGTTCTTTGGCATTGCCAGAGGTCGGGGGTACACGAACCCATACTCGTGGAGGACACGAGCCACTTCTCTGAACAGGAGGTTCTCGTCGCCCTGTGTTCGTTGAGCCTTACTAATGAGGGAATACTCGCCAAAAAACCTGGTTAGTGTTTAAGGTGAAGGGTTCTCAATCAAGTAGATACCCCCTTCCAACAATCCGATTAGCGCACGGATGGCTTCCTCCGTTATGACCTCCGTGTCGATTTTCTGCACAACTTCTTCGGCTTCGTCGTGCGGCGGTGCCTCGGCTATCCTTAGGGAGCTTCCCAACCCATGTTGGTTGAACCACTTCTTGGTTGTTTCAGAGAGTGCCATAGGTTCCATCTCATCTTCTGGTTCTACAGCGGTAGGCAGGGCCGATTTGTTTGTCTATGCTTCTTGCGTTCGTCTGCTCACTTGTATTGTCCTTTGTGCCCTCAGTGCTCTATGTTCGCGAAATGAAAGACACTCTACGAGGCAGTGGTTTCTTGTTCCCATGTTTGAAGCCTTCCTCGATTCCCGCGCATGCACGTCGTGTACTATAATAGCACTGTTTGACACGTGTTGCATGATGACTTTGTTTTTTTTTTTTTAATATCTACGTTAGTTCCAGTTGTCCAATAACACCAGATCCCTTGGTTGTTCCTCCTCGTGGTTGCCCGTTACGTTTTTGCCACCGCCTATTTCCGCGTTGGCCGCTGGTTGATGGAACAGGTTTTGTGGCATGGGTCTGTAATAGGGTTTAAGCCGGAACCCATTCACCCACTTGTCCAGCATTTCGCTGGCAAGTGTTCCTAGCTGGTATGAACCCTTGAACTCCTACGTGATCCAATATGGTCTGGTCCACCGGAACCGCTGCTTCCCCAACATGTTACCCATTCGGATCTGGAATACGAGCACCAGCTTCCCGATTCCAAACAGTTTCTCGTTGCCCTTCCGGTGATGGTCCACGAATGCTTTCCTCCGCCGCTGCTTCAGTTCCATCTGTATGATGCTCGCTATCCGGTGCTCTTCCAGCTCACATAGTGCTGCTAACCGGATTTTCTCCGATTCCTTTTCACTTAGTCGCTCCCGAACCTGTATCCGTAAGCATGGAACTTGAAATTCGATCAGCATCACTGCTTCTAGCCCGAACGCTAACCGGAATGGTGTTGTCCGGATACTTGTTTTGTATGTCGTCCGGTAAGCCCATAATGCACTATGCAGCTTCGTGTCCCAATCGGTCTGGTTCTCGTTGATGATCTTCTGAAGGATGTTTTGTAGCGTTTTGTTGGTGGATTCGGCCAATCCATTGGCTTGCGGGTAATAAGGGGTGCTTCGTTTGTGTACGACCGCATAAAACGTTGTTAGACTTTCCACCACTTAGCTAAGGAAGTGTCCACCTTGGTCTTTGATTAATTCGATTGGACATCCATACCGGCACCAAATATACTCATACCGGAACTTCGTCGTCGATGTTGCGGTATTATCTCGCACGCCTTTGCTTCTACCCACTTGGTGCAATAGTTTGTGGCGAAGATGATGTATCTATTTCCGGTTCGCATTGTCAGCGGCTTGAATGGTTCGACAAAGTCCAGCCCCCATTTCTAAAATGGTTCCAAGGGTAGTACCGGGTGGTGAGGCATCTGCGCCTGTTTTGTCGGTTGACCCATCCTTTGACACAAATCACATTCCTTCGTATACCGTACTGAATCTTTTAGTGTCGTTGGCCACCATAGCCCACTGCGACATATCTTCCTTGCTGTCGCTTCACCGGCATAGTGTCCTCCGGCGACTCCGCAATGCGCTTCTCGTAATATAGTGTCCACTTAGCCGAGTAAGTGTCCACCTTGGTCATTGATTAATTCGATTGGACATCCATACCGCCACCAAATATACTCGTACAAGAACCTCGTCGTCGATGCCGCGGTATTATCTCGCACACATTTGCTTCTACCCACTTGGTGCAATAGTCTGTGGCGAAGATGATGTATCTATTGCCGGTTCGCATTGCCAGTGGCTTGAATGGTTCGACAAAGTCCAGCCCCCATTTCTAAAATGGTTCCAAGGGTAGTACCGGGTGGTGAGGCATCTGCCCCTGTTTTGTCGATTGACCCATCCTTTGACACAAATCACATTCCTTCGTATACCGTACCGAATCTTTTTGTGTCGTTGGCCACCATAGCCCACTGCGACATATCTTCCTTGTTGTCGCTTCACCGGCATAGTGTCCTCCGGCGACTCCGCAATGCGCTTCCCGTAATATAGTGTCCACTTAGCCGAGGAAGTGTCCACCTTGGTCATTGATTAATTCGATTGGACATCCATACCGCCACCAAATATACTCGTACAGGAACCTCGTCGCCGATGTCGCGGTATTATCTCGCACGCCTTTGCTTCTACCCACTTGGTGCAATAGTCTATGGCGAAGATGATGTATCTATTGCCGGTTCACATTGTCGGCGGCTTGAATGGTCCGACAAAGTCCAGCCCCCATTTCTAAAATGGTTCCAAGGGTAGTATCGGGTGGTGAGGCATCCGTGCTTGTTCTGTTGATTGACCCATCCTTTGACACAAATCACATTCCTTCGTATACCGTACTGAATCTTTTAATGTCGTTGGCCACCATAGCCCACTGCGGCATATCTTCCTTGTTATCGCTTCACCGGCATAGTGTCCTCCGGCAACTCCGCAATGCGCTTCCCGTAATATGGTGTCTTTTTCATCGCTCCAAACCGCTCACCGCCATATGCCATCCACTCCTTTGTGGTATAGTGTATCCTATAATAAACAAAAGTGTCGGCTCTGGACCGCCAATCGTTTCCGCTCATCCCGGTTCATCTCTTCCAGAGGTAGTTCCATGCTTAAAAACTAATGCATGTTCGTTAGCCATTTGTCCTCGTCCGCAACTGTACTATCTGTTGTGGTTTCCGCTGTTATTTTAAACAATTTGGCATTCGGAAACTCATCTGGCACACCGTCACCAGTCTCTCCGGATTCTAGCCGGCTCAAATAATCGGCAATCGCGTGTTGTATCCCCGGCCGGTGATAAATTTCGAACTCGAATTCCTGTAGTAACAATGTCCACAGGGCCAGCTTGCCGGTGAGGGATGCCTTATTGTTTGTCTTCCTTTTCTTGTTCTTCCTTTCTCTTTCTTCTTTGTTTTCTGTTGCGTTCTTCTACTCGATCCTCGTCCTCTCCCTCCTCGTTCTTCTCTGCGTCTTCTTCTTCTTCTTCTTCTTCTTGATTTGTCCTCTATTTCTTTTGCTTCAGCCTTAGATTTTCTCTGATTATTCCACTTCCTTCCTTCAGCTTTCTACGATTCTTCTGCCTCTCTGTTTGGTTTCCTGATTTAGCTTCTTCTTCTTTCTTTCTTTTGATGTTCGTCCATCACTAGTGTCGGCTGTCTCTCTGTCTCAGCTGGTAGGCTGTCTCTCTGTCTCAGCTGGTAGCCGGACCGTTTGGCCGTATCTATCAGTCGTCTTCAGTCCGGACGTTTGTCGGATGTCTCTATCCAGTCTGCCGTCAACCGACTATTGGCTGCCAGACTGTTGCCGTCCTCAGCTGCCGGATGTCTCTGCTAGTCATAGCCGCACTCGCCGGTCTCTTTCAGTTGTCGGACGTAGCGGATGTCGCCCTTCGCGGGTGGCTGGTTGTCCAGACCGACTCTGATGCTCTATCGCTCCTGATCCTTCCTCCTTCCCCCATGGCCGAGCCTTCTGATGCCACCACTACGAGCTCGACTTTGAGAAACCTAACCAAGAATACGTAGGATGTCGGAATCATAGATTGAACTTTAGAGTCTTGGGCATCTCTCGGCTTTCATATGCATTCTGTTATAATGCATACGTAGGAAGTCCTTAATCTCAGGGGCCCAGGTTTCTTCATGTTTTGAGGCCATAAGCATTGTCATCATCCCAACCAGTTCCAAGTTTTTCTTTTCCGCGGGATGTATAGCCAAGTAATGATCAATCAGGTTTGTGGTTAGGAAGAGTGTCTCCGGCATGAGCTTGAACTTGTAATGCACCTCAATGAGCCAATCAATCGGGTGTCCATCCTTGGCTTCCATACCATTTCCTATATTACCCAGAGCTCTGCGCACGGCATTCTTTTGGCGCAAAATCGTGATCCTTCCCCAGGGAAAGTATGGGATCTCAGGAAGGGGAAAATAGAGGAACAGCTCAATATCATCTCTGTTCTTCCTTCGTCTTCTTTTTCTTCCCATCTACTACTACTATTGCAACTACTAAAATACCTTCGTCTCAAGGGATCATTATGTTATGAAGAGAGCAAAAGGGGAAAGGGTAAGGAATGGAATACAGGAGAGCCAAGGGTTGCAACCGCCATAGGAGGAGGAGGTATATTGGGAGGAGCAGGGGTCGATGTCCTTCAAGACCTTCCATACCCCGTTGTTGCACTTGAAGCCGGAGTGGAGCGCAATCTGCCATATCTTGTGGCTTTTCTTGAGCCTGCCTTTGGCTTCGCAGTAGGCGAGGGCATGTGGAGGGCCATCTTGCCAGGCTCGATGTGGTCGCTATCTGCCTTCAGCCCTTTCCAGATGGGCGCGATCACTGCAGGAAGAGAAGAAAAGAGCAGAGAGAGAGAGAGAGAGAGAGAGAGAGAGATGGATATGACGTAAAGTTTCTTTCTTCATGAATGAAACGGACACACACAAGACAAACACGCACGCAGAGAGGGAAAGATAAAGTTAGACTTCCTCTAAGGGGGTAGTGTGGAAGATCTCCATCGTAGGTTGGCTCTCCCAGAGAGATTTCATGCACAAATCACACTCTTTAACACAAAGACCAATACGTAGAGAGGGAGGAGAGAATTCCTCTCCAGGGGGTCGGCCGTTCAGGCATGCCAAAAGTGTTGTTGGGAGGTTACGTGTGAGGGAAAGAGAGAAGTAAAGAAAATAGACAAAATGAGAGGGGGGGAAATGTATATTCATTACATGCCTATACGGGGTTTATATAATACATCCAATGTAACGGTTACATGACCGTTATAAATAAGTCCGTTACACATTCTTGTACACATGCACATAATTGTGCATGTGTCCATACACATACTCATCCTCACACACTCATTTACTTTCCACATATACATCATTACAGATACCCTTATGCCTCCCCGTATATTCTTACGGGTAACACTGTTGAAATCCGGTTACCGCTCGGTTAGGTTCTTCTATTCTTCTTTGTTCCGGTTTGGCGCCATTTATGCCTCTATCCGGCTCTCGTTAGTACTCCTTTGCCGGCTCTCGACGATCCTCTTTCCGAAAGTTTCGTTTCTTCAGAAACCGTCTGTTCTTGTAACCTTGTCGGTGCCGATCTTCACAGTTTGCTCGTTGGTCCTCCCTCCTCTGGTTGTAGCTGGGAGAGTAGTTGCAACCATACCGGTCGCCGTTATAATCTTGGTTCCTATCATACCGGTCCCGGTCATAAGCATCCCTTCGCCGATCGTAATCCGATGAGTAGTCTCGTTCATATTGATCTTGATTGCGGCCTTCCCTGTGTCGGTCGTTGCGATCGCGCCCATAGTCATCGCGTCTTCTCTCATTGTACCGATCCCCACGTTTTGGTCGGTATCAGTCCTCCCTCCAAAACCATTCGTCTTCCAATTTGTGACTGCTACATGGTTCAATGATCCTCACTGGTGTCGTTGGTCGGTTGAGCAGGTTGTACTCGCATCGGTCCATTGTGTGTGCCCGTGAGTGACAGATCATACACTGCGTCCTCATTGTGCAGTCTACCGTCGAATGGCCCGGGTTTAGACATGTTGTGCATTACAAGGCATGGCGAAACCTGAGATCCTCCTGATTTGGATGAGCCAAGTAAGATTAACTACATTAAGCACAAGACAGTAACCAAGTAGACACTAAACATACATAAACAGCAGGACTTCTATTAATTATCCTTCGTTGATTACATTCTTGTGGGGTGCTTTTATAGGTCTCCAATTGAGTTACAAACCGGTGCAACCGGGCAACCGGCAATGATCCGGTCCGGATCCGAATCGGCATACCGATTTTGGATCCGTCCGTCCGCTTCTCAAAATAGCATAATACTTATTAATTCCCATATTATTTCCTAATACTTATTACTTGCAACTCCCTATTCCTAATTAAATACCCCTTTTACATTCTAGACTCTTAACCAGCCCTTTTTGCCTTGCCGGCCAATAGAGGCCAATGGCTCTATCCGACGCATCGAAAGACTGGCTCAACAAATACGGATTGGATGGATTCCTCCGGATAGCAGAGGTGCCACTGCATGAAGGACCGGAGAAGGTCGCGTTACAAATTGTAAAAGAATACGTTGTGCGGAAGCGTGTGCGGAAAACACAGAGTACAGAGTTCAGTAAACACAGAAAACACAGAGATAGAGAGGGAGAGGGAGAGACAGAGATAGAGAGACACTATAGATCAAATTCAAAATAATTCTTTGTTCTGTACATACTTCGTGCTCAGTGAGCACCTTATATGCAAGCCCTGATAATCGGGCTGACACAAGTGCTAACAATACTTGAGTGCTCATAAATGAGACGACTACACAAACACCCAAAATTATTCCTTTACGAGGAATAACGCTCTAACGGCCTCTTCGGTTTTCACACTGATGCGGCCCTATTGTGCGTACTTTTTCACGCCCAGTCTACGCATTGGGTTATGTTGCGTACTTCGTTTCGAATGTTGAGCTTGTCTCTCAACACTCCCCCTCAAGCTCAACTTGAGGTTCCACTTGCTCCGCCGGATCTACGCTCCGGTTCCTTCTGGCTTCACACCTCGCTCGCGCTCCTTGGCCCATTCGATTCCGCGTTGTTAATGGGTGGGGGGTGAAGCCTAGAATGGCTTCACCCCCCTCCCAAGGGGGTTACAATAAAGAGAGAGCTAGAGAGCAAGACAAATAGGAAATGACACAAAATGAGAAGGGAAAAATGTATATTCCATTACATGCCCCATTAGGGGTTTATATAGTACATAGTGTAACGGTTAATAATATGACCGTTACAAAAGAAGACCGTTACATTCTTGTCACACGCACATAATTGTGCATGTGCTCACACATACTCATCTTCACACACTCATTTACTTTACACATACACATCAACCACATCATTACACCTACCCTTATGCCTACCCGTATATTCTTACAGGTAACACATGGCACGCCTGTGGGACAGTGCATTGCACGGTGCCATGGCAACTCTTCTCGACCGGAACTCCATTGGTCGGAAATCTCTCGACCGGATCATTACTCTACGATCAATAACTTCGATCGGAGCTTCGCTTGACTCGAACCTTTTTGTTTGGTCAGCATATCTCTCGATTGGATCACACACCAATCGGCTCGTCCATTGTGGCATGGGTCATGAAATCTTGAAATCGTGTTGTGTATATGCGGTTTCTTCATGTGAGTTGAGTATTTTGTATCCCTTGGTCTTTAAAATTTTCATTTTTGCCCTCAAGTTTTTTTTAAATTTTATTTATTGCCCTCCGACTTTTGAAAATTCCTCTCATGGCCTCACGCTTTTGGAATTTCATCGTCTACCCTCTAGTTTTTGAAATTCATCTCTATACCCTTGTCTTTTTTGAAATTTACACTCATGCCCTTCTTTATATTTCTTCTCTCCTCTTTTCTTCTTCATCGTCAATTTCTTCTTGGTCTTCTCTTTTCTCTATTTGTCTGTCTTCTTCTCCTCTTGTTGTCTGCATCCTTCTGTCTTCTTCCATGTACCTTCTCCTTTTTTTACTTAATTCTTCTTGGCTCTTCTTCTTCCATCTACCGTTTCTACTCCGTTTCCATCTGTGGTTGTCCCTCTGTCTATGAGTCGCCTCTGTTTCCCTGCCGCCGACTGTGCAACTGACTGGCCAGCTCTATCTGTGGCCATCTGTCTGGTCTATAGGTCATCTTTGTCTGACAGTCGTGTCTAGCCAATTGGCGTGTCTATAGGCCATCTTTGTCTTACAGTCGTGTCTATAGGTTGTTGAATCTGGAGTAATGGAGGCGGACGAGCTGCTGTTTTCTGGCCTGCACAGAAAATGTCGAACACACACACACACAGAGAAAAACAGCACACACGAAAAAAACAGAAAAGAGAAAGACAAAACTTTTTGGGGGCCAATGAAACCCTCATTTCTATTAGTTTATATACCTATGCGTAAATAGTAAGAAATTACAGATTTGGCCTTTTCTTACTATCAATCTCCCACTAAAAGGCCAAACTAGGGATCAACAAAGCTGATGGGGAGATTGAACAAGACCTACACATCCTACTTGATGAGTATGTTACACAATGTACAAGAAACAATGTGTAACCTCATGACCTAAGTTATCCCCATCAAGTGGCAGCAATGCTCTAGTGCTTCGTGCGATAGAGCCTTGGTCAACGCATCTGCGGCATTGTCTTGAGAGACAACTTTCTCAAGACTAATATAGCCAGCAGCTATGCATTCTCGAATGAAGTGATATCTCACTCCAATGTGCTTGGTCTTCGCATGGTATACTGGGTTTTTAGCCAATGCAATGGCACTCTGACTATCACAAAACAATATGGGTACAAGCTTAGATATGCCCATGTCACAAGCTAATCTGGACAGCCATACGGCTTCCTTACAAGCTTCGCTAGCTGCGACATACTCTGCTTCTGTAGTGGACAGAGCAGTACATTTTTGGAGACGAGATCTCCAAGATATCGCACCTCCCATAAACTGAAAAATATATCCTGAAGTGGATTTTCTGCTGTCAGAGCAGCCAGCATAATCAGAATCTGTGTATCCGATGATGGATACAGTTCCACCACCTAAACATAGACACCTATTCTTAGTGCCACACAGATATCTTAAAATCAGTTTAACTGCCTCCCAATGTTTATTACCAGGATTGGACATAAATCTGCTCACAGCTCCCACTGCGAAAGCAATGTCTGGTCTGGTCGCTATCATAGCGTACATAAGACTCCCAACAGCGGATTGATAAGGAACCTTGGACATGAATTTCTTGTCCTCATCGGATGTGGGGCAATCACGTGTGCTCAGATTTACATATGAAGGTAGTGGAGTGCTTAACGGCTTCGCATTCTCCATATTAAACCTCATGAGCACTTTCGATATGTACTCAGCCTGAGACAAGTAAATACATCGCTTACTCCTATCACGAGTGATACGCATACCAAGAATATGTTTTGCATCTCCCAAATCCTTCATGTCAAAATTCTGGCTCAAGTTTTTCTTTAACGAGGATAACTCATCCTTGTTTTTACCAGCAATAAGCATGTCATCAACATATAATATCAATGTGATAAAACTCCCATCTGAACAGTTTTTCGTATAAAGACATGCATCTTCATTGCTTCTAGTACATCCTTGAGTCTTCATAAAGGCATCAAATTTCTGATACCATAACCTCGGGGACTGCTTAAGCCCATACAAACTCTTCTTGAGCTTACATACCAAATGTTCTTTTCCCAATACTTCATAACCTTCTGGTTGTTCCATATAAATGTCCTCATCAAGGTCCCCATGCAAGAAAGCAGTCTTCACATCCATTTGGACAAGTTCCAAATTCTGATTTGCAGCCAATGAAAGCAACATACGTAATGTAGTCATCTTAACTACAGGAGAAAAGGTTTCATCAAAGTCAATTCCATATTCTTGCTTGAAACCTTTTGCAACCAAGCGTGCTTTATACTTTGGAGAAGCACTATCAGATGTATACTTATACTTGTATACCCATTTGCATGGCAATGCTTTCCTGTCCTTTGGCAAAGGTACTAAATCCCAAGTACCATTTTTATAAATGCTGTCCAATTCACTTTGCATGGCCTGTTTCCATTTCACATGGTCATTTACAGATATGGCTTCATTGTAACATGAAGGCTCACCGGCATCTGTTAGCATTACATAATCAGCAAACTTACTAGGTGCCTTGGGCACACGCATAGATCTCCTCAATGAATCCTGAACCTGAGTGCCATCAGGTTGTGCATGAGAAACCTCATTCTGAGCATCATCATTATGAGCATATTCTTGCTGAAAAACATCATTTTGCACATCATTGTGCTGAGCATTATCATTTTGGGCATCTTCATCCTGGTCAATAACAGTTTTTTGTGACTGCGGAGCATCTACATCAATAAGATTTTTCTGTTTTTCATCAACAAAAGGCGTACTATCTTTAAATGCAACCTTTCTCACTTCTACCTCCTTTACGGACTGTTTATGCATTTTGTTCTCGTCAAAAACAACATCACTACTTCTGACCACAGTACGTGTGTCAGGGTCCCATAAGCGATATCCAAACTGTCCATCAATTCCGTAACCAAGAAATATACATTTTCTGCATTTATAGTCTAATTTCTTTCTTAAAGTTTTTGGAATGTGTACATACGCTTCGCATCCAAAAACTCTAAGATGAGCATAATGAGGTGTCTTGCCAGTCCACACCTCTTGTGCCACTCTTAGACCTATGGCTGTGTTCGGTGATAGGTTAATCACATGGACTGCTGTTAAAACAGCTTCTGCCCAAAAGCCTTGCGAGAGGTTTGCATGGTGTAGCATGGAGACAACTCTGTCCTGGATGGTTCTATTCATCCTCTCAGCCACACCATTTTGGACAGGGGTGTAAGGAGCTGTAAACTCTCTCCGAATACCTCTAGACTTACAAAAGTCAACAAATTCGTGAGAGGTATACTCACCTCCATTGTCCGAACGTAAAGCCTTAAGCTTTATGTCCTTTTCTAGCTCAACCGAACTAAGCCATTTTCTGAAAGTGGGGTATACATCATCCTTTCCCTTAATTGGATAAGCCCAAACTTTCCTAGTGGCATCATCAATGAAAGTAACAAAATATAGGGCACCACCCAAAGATCTTGTGGGCATAGGTCCACAAACATCCGTGTGGACAAGATCCAATGGTTTAGTGGATGAGTTTACACTAGTCTTATGTGCACTTCTAGTTTGCTTACCATGTTGACAATGCTCACATAAGGCAAAATCAGAGAATGACAACTTAGGTAAGTGGCCATAACGAGATAGGATTTCCATGCCATTTCTTGACATGTGGCCCAAACGACCATGCCAAATGCTCGTCATTGGCTGGTCTGTGACAGCCAACAAGTGTTCCTTTTGATGAACAAATAGAGGGTAGAGGGAACCAACTTTGTTCCCTTTTGCAACAATCATATTTCCTTTCGTTATACGAAAGGATTGAGAAGCAAACATCACCTTATATCCATTGTCATCAAGCTGACCAACGGAGATCAAACTACGAGTTAGTTGGGGAACATGGCGTACATCTTTAATGGTCAAATGAGCACCATCACTAAAATGCATTGAGATATCTCCAATGCCAATCACATCACATTGATGTGAGTCTCCAAGTCGAACTTTCCCAAGCGACTTGGCTTCATAACATGTGAACCACTCTCTATGTGGAGTCACATGAAACGATGCACCGGAGTCCAACAACCACGTATATGATGGAGAAAAAACCGTGTTCACCCCAGCATGTGTGCTAACATCATCTAGGACCAAGATGTCCGTCTCACCACATGTTGCATTTACTTCCTCCGTTTCCAACGAGGAAGAGGGACCACTAGATTGTCTACCATGCCCTCTAGCATTATCTTTCTCCTTATTTTTAAGGGCATAACAATCTTTCTTAAGGTGACCCTTTTTATGACAGTAATGGCACTCCATATTTTTCTTCCTAGATTTGCTTCTACCTCTATCATTTCCACCACTATTTCTTGTTTGGCTCCTACCACGATGTTGGTTCTTGCGAGGACCAACATCAGAAACATTATATGCATCTCCATTATGTGATGCAATCACAGATTTTCTACGAATTTCTTCACCTAAAAGTGCTCCACATATATCATTATAGACTAGTTTCCCGTTTGGTGCACTAGCACTAATGGCAGTGCAAAAGGTGTCCCATGATGTAGGCAAAGTGCATAACAGAAATACACATTTCAGCTCATCATCCAAAATCATTTTCTGAGCTAGTAGTTGTGACCACAATGCATCAAAGTCGTTCAAATGAGAGGCGACACTGTCATTGTCCTTCATTCGAAGATCATAAAGTTTTCTCATTAGATAAACTTTGTTTGATGCGGTCTCTTTTTCATATGTGTTGCATAATTTGGTCCATAGTATTTCAGCCGAGTCACAATCTAGGACCGTGAAATACACATTGTCGGCTAGGTGTAGTCTTATAGTAGACATTGCCAAGAGATCGAGCTCTTCCCAATCATCTTTGGTCATGCCCTCAGGTCTCTTGGCTTCACCACTTAATGGTCTTAATTGCCTTCTTTGAATCAGGACATCTCTCATCTGATTCTTCCACAAGGCAAAGTTGGATCCGTCAAATTTACGGATCTCAAGGTGGTCTTTTCCACTCATAGGGTGATTTCTATGGGAATTGAACGAACCACCGCGTGAGGTACTTGAAACCTCGGACATTTCAGAGGCAGCCATTTGGAAGCTAGGTAAACTTGGTCAATCCCAAATATAAACAACTAACAATAGTTGAGACACTACTCCCTACCTAGTCTCAAGCCGTGTTCTAGGGTAGGTATGTGTGTTCGATTGAGGACAACACCTCTTTCTTATATCAGCCAAGGTAAAATGTCTGTAACCAAGACGTAACTTCAACGTCACAAACTCACATCAAGTGAGCAAGCATCGAAAGGAGAAAAAAAAGAAACCAAACACAGGTTCTTTTGCGTGTAAATCCTCACTTCTGTATACTAGAAACAACAAGTCTTCTCTGTTTCTACCTTCCACCAAGGTCTATTTTTCCCCAAAAAATAGGCACACAAAAAAAACTGTTCAAGACGGAAACGTGTAGTAGATATTACCTCTGTCGAGGTCCTGGAAAAATAGCATGCGCAGAGGGGGAAAAACGCAGAAATGTAGATGCTTGTTGCTACACACAGTCTCACAAAGTCCACGCTCTGATACCACTGTTGAATCTGGAGTAATGGAGGCGGACGAGCTGCTGTTTTCTGGCCTGCACAGAAAATGTCGAACACACACACACACAGAGAAAAACAGCACACACGAAAAAAACAGAAAAGAGAAAGACAAAACTTTTTGGGGGCCAATGAAACCCTCATTTCTATTAGTTTATATACCTATGCGTAAATAGTAAGAAATTACAGATTTGGCCTTTTCTTACTATCATAGGTCATCTTTGTTTGACAGTCCGGCTACGGGATTGTCTTTGTCTAGCCAATTGGCACCGTCTATCTGATTGTTGCACCTTTGTTCGATCGTATGGCCGCCTATGTCATCGCCGAGACATGTCTTCTTCAAGCTCTAATTCTGATTGTGAGGATGATGAACCCAATCAGTGGTGATGATTCTTCCGCGGTGATTGATCCTTCTGCGCATCTAGGCAAGGAGAACACGCATCATATACCAAGTGATCCAAGCCTCCATAGTGATTCGCATTCTCCTCAATAAATTGTTTTTGATCCTGTTTTTTGTTTACATTGGCACAATAACATGTACATTCGCATAGCTTAACTTCATGAGAGAAACTATTGGCATGCCAAGTCTTGGCCAAAGCTGGAGGAGGAACCAATGATGGGGACAATCTACCCCCATAGGTTCTCCTCCAAAACAGATCTAATGAAGCGGAGGAAGAGAGTGTGGAAGGTTAGGTCAGGCCACAACAAGAGTGGCACACACACAACGATGGGAGGTACAATGCTTGATATAGATCCATCACCATATTCAATTGCTCTGTTTGGATTGATGCAGGAATGAGGCATTATGTTGTGGGGAAAACTGCAGAAACTTCTCAGATGGAACGACCACCATTTCTTTGGTGGGACCAACACACACACACACAACATAGCCGCAAACACAAAGATGGAGAGGGCTAAAGATATAGAGATAAACTCTGGGTGGCTAGGGTTTTAGGCAGAGAGAGCGAGGAAAGGGGAAAGGGGTTGAAAGCAAGATCAAGATGTAGAAAGCGACGAGACCAAAGGCGACAGCGGTCCTTGTCCTAAACATAATGGTGTCATATTCTCCCAGATCGCGTGCATCTCGAGGATCCATGGAAGCTCGATCCTGGTCGCGTAGAAAAAATTCTTCTTCAACTACTTCTTCTTCTGCGTCTTCGTCTTCACAGAAACCCTAGCTACCATCTTTCTTTGCACGGAGGTAGAAGCCTGCAAATGCAGAGAGTCGTGGTGCAGTAGAAGTAACATTGATTTTTCCTGCACCGAAGCATGGTAGTGATGAAGAAGACGTGAAAACTGTCATGAAGGATGGTTGTGTAAACGACAAACACTAGATTTCGACTTGTTAAAGATGCCCAGTTCTTAAAGGAAGCTTTGCCATTGTTATTGAGAAAGACTATTCTCCATCACAGTGTAGAAGGCAGTACTGAGATCTCCATAGCAAGATGGCTATCACACAAAAAGTCCACACACAAAAGCACACTCTCTAACACAAAAGCACACTCTCTAACAAAGAGACACACAAAAGAGTGAGGGATCAGCGATGGAGAGGGAGAGTGCCGCATAGACTTCCTCCCAAGGGAGGGAGCTTTCAAGCTACATGGCCATGGAAGACGTTGCTTAGATTTAGGTTTCCTTCACAATAGCAGACACCCACACAAAGAGATGCAATAAGACATAGAGATGCATGGTGGGAGACAAGTCCCTCCGGATGGGAAGGGAGAAGAACAATGCTGATGAACAAACTCAGCCGAGGCCTAAACCGTATGAGGAGTACCCGGCTACGGAGAGCCGGATGGTGCAGACCCGGTGAGAGCCGGATGAGGAGTACCCGGCTACGGAGAGCCGGATGGTGCAGACCCGGTGAGAACCGGATGAGGAGTACTCGGCTACGGAGAGCCGGATGGTGCAGACCCGGTGAGGACCGGATGAGGAGTACCCGGCTACAGAGAGCCGGTTGGTGCAGACCCGGTGAGGACCGGATGAGGAGTACTCGGCTACGGAGAGCCGGATGGTGAAGACCCGGTGAGGAGTGCTCACCGGATGAAGAGACATATTAGTAAATATGTTTATGAGAGTCCATCATGGCTATATTTGTAAATAGCCGAAAAGTCATATTAGTATAAATATGACTTAGGGCAAGCTTTTAGTAAGTTGTTGGTATTCTTGTTGGTGCAAGGAGAGAGAGAGCGCGAAACTGTGTACAGAGAGAGAGAGAGAAAGAGGTTGTTGCCTCTGTTGTAACCGCCGCCTGTGGCGAGGATCGTGAGCACGAGGTCGTTGCCTCCGTGAACTATCTATTGTACATTCTAGCATAGTGATATTTGCAGGCTGTGGGCTGCCGTGGTTTTTCCCTTAGTTTGGGTTTTCCACGTAAACATCCTGCATACTCGTCTCCTCTCTTGTGTCGTGCATTCATTCCCGTTTTCTGTGTATGATTTTAAGCTCGGTTGTGGCCGAGCATTGCGCATAATGAGCGTTGAGTTCTCGTCAAGTGGTATCAGAGCAAAAACGACTCAAAAAATGGACGATTCGTTGGGAGGCATGTTCAAGCTCACCGGCTCCAACTATTCGGTGTGGAAGTCGAAGATGAGGGACATGCTCGTGGTTAAAGATCTTTGGTTGCCGGTTCAGTTCGGGGACAAGAGACCGGACAAAATCGACGCCACGATATGGGAGGTGATGCACATGAAGACAACGGCGTACATACGGTGCTTCATCGACATGAGCCTATATAACAACTTCAATGAAGAGAGCAAGGCTCATGAGCTCTGGGAGAAGATCGGCATTATGTTTCAAAACAAAAATGTTGTCAATCAGGTTTCGATATTCCGGAATCTAGTAAGACTCCGGTACCAAGATGGCTCCAGCATGGCGGAGCACATGAATGCCTTCCAGGGGTTGATCCACCAGGAAACATCATTGGAAGTACCTCTTGCCGATGAGGTACTAGCGCTGCTCCTACTCAGTTCCCTCCCGGATAGCTGGGAGACGTTGGTTGTCACTTTGGGCAACGCCGGGCCGGAAGGAAAACGGTTATCCCTAGCACGAGTAAACTCGAGCTTGCTAGATGAGGAGGCGCGTCGAAAAAGATAAAGATACGAGCTCCGACTCCAAAGCGCTCCCTACCGAATCGGAACGCGGAAGACATAGAAACCGTAGTTCCCAGAACCGGGAGAAGTCGGGGACACGGTCAAAGTCAAGGGGGAGGCCTACTTGCTTCTATTGCGGCAAGCCGGGACACTTCCAAAAGAACTGTTGGCATTTCTGAAAAGACAAGGAAACCGACGGTACCGATTCGAAGCGGACCCCGGACCGGAACGGTACAGACCGGAGGGGGCCGGACCGGAAGGGAACGACGGCAATCGTGGCAAGTGAAGAAGAGTTTATGCTCATCACCGAGGAGAATGAGATAAACCTTGCCGGCGACGAGATGACCTGGGTGGTAGACTCCGGAGCGTCGTTCCACCTTACCCCGGACCGGAAATGCTTCTCATCCTACTCAGACGGTGATCACGGCTGTGTCCGGATGGGGAATGAAGTTACATGCCAAATTGTCAGCATAGGAGACGTGTGGCTGACAACACCAACCAGATGCAAGTTGCTGTTGAAAGATGTCTGACACGTTCCGGAGGTTCGTCTGAACCTGATATCAGCCGGTCGGCTGGATGATGAAGGCTACACTGGTAGCATCCGGAACGGTGTCATGAAGTTCAACAAAGGGAGCCTGATTGTGGCTCGGGCCCGGAAGGTCAACACATTGTACCTGATGAATGCCCGATTATGTCCGGAAGAAGTGAACGTGGCATCCAACACTGCCAGTGAGCTGTGGCACAAGAGGCTGTGTCACATGAGCGAGAAGGGGATGAAGAAGCTTGTAGAAGACAACCTCATTCCAGTGAAGAACATGCACTTGGAGAAGTGCACTGATTGTCTGGCCGGTAAACAAAACCGGACCTCCTTCCGATCGAGGCCACCGATGAGACGTAATGCACCACTGGAGTTGGTGCATACTGATGTGTGTCAAGTGGACACGAAGTCAAATGCAGGATCACAGTACTTTGTGACGTTCATAGATGACCACAGCCGGAAGTTGTGGGCCACACCGTTGAAGACAAAGGATCAGGTGTTGTTCGTCTTCAAAGAGCTCCACGCGAGAGTGGAAAGAGAAACCCGCCGGAAGCTGAAGGCGGTCCGAGCAGATAACGCAGGTGAATACCGGGGCAGTTCGAGGAGTACTGTCGCTCGAAGGGAATCCGGCTCGAATTTACCATGCCGAAGACGCCGGAACTAAACGGACTGGCCGAGAGGATGAACCGGACCATAATGGAGAGGGTCGGGAGTATGCTAGCGCATGCAAAACTACCCAAGAAGTTTTGGGCTGAGGCATTATCGACAGCGACATATGTGATAAATGGATCACCCTCGGTACCCTTGGACGGAGACACACCGCAGAGAGTATGGACCGGTAAGGAAGTATCCTACCAGCATCTGAAGGTGTTCGGGTGTCTCGCGTACGTGCATGTAGCTAAGGACCGGAGAGGAAAGTTAGATCCAAATTCCCGGCCATGCATATGCCTCGGTTACGGTGACGATGAGTTCGGCTACCGAGTGTGGGACTTGATCGAAAATGAACTCCGAGTCGACCGGTAAGGATCGACTCTACGATGAACAGTCCCAACCGGCAAGAGACTGGTTAGGACTCGAGGGACCAGCCGGTTACGGTGAGGATACCGAACAGGCTGAAGAAGAAGTAGAGGAAGCTGAAACCGGAACCGGCCAAGACCCCGAATCGGATTCGGATGAAGAGCAAATGGAGGAGCCGGTTACCGAAGCCCGAAGACAGAGATATCCTCTTAGAGAGAGAAGGGCGCCCTCGAGGTAGAGTAGCTAAACGTGAAGACAGCATTCCTTCACGGCGACCTCGAAGAGGAGATCTACATGCAACAACCGGAAGGATTCGTGGAGAAAGGGAAGGAGCATCTGGTATGCCGGCTGAAGAAGAGCCTGTACGGACTAAAGCAGGCTCCCCGACAATGGTACCAGAAGTTCGACTCCTTCATGACCGATCAAGGGTACCACAAGACGCAAACCGATCACTGCGTGTTTGTGAAGAAGTTCGAAGGAGGTGACTTCCTGATACTCCTTCTGTACGTGGATGACATGTTGATCGTCGGACGGGACCAAGTCAAAATACGGATGCTGAAGAAGGCTCTCAACCGGACCTTTTCAATGAAAGACTTGGGTCCGACAAAAAGGTGCTGGGGATGCATATTATTCGGAACCGGTCAGTGAAGCAATTGTGGCTGTCACAGGAGAAGTACGTGACAAAGGTGCTTCACCGGTTCAACATGTCAGATGCGAAACCGGTCGGATCGACACTTCCGGCAAACTACAGGCTATCCGGTAAGCAAAGCCTGAAGACGAAAGCAGAGAAGGCGGATATGATGAAGATTCCATATGCCTCTGCCATCGGGAGCTTGATGTACGCAATGGTGTGTACCCGACCGGATATAGGATACGCAGTCGGAGTGGTGAGCCGGTTCATGAGCAATCCCGGCAAGGAGCACTGGAACGCGGTCAAATGGATACTCCGGTATTTGAAGGGCACTTCAAATATGTGTCTCCGATTCGGCTCCGGAAAACCTCAACTTGACGGTTTTACCGATTCGGCATGTCAGCTGATGTGGATACCAGCCGGTCTACATCCGGGTATGTAATGATATATGTGAAAAGAGAGATGATGATAGAAAAAAGAGAGAAGGAAAATATAGAAACCCAAATCTACAAAGATATATTAATAAGGAGTGATGATCATAGAAACAAGAGAAAGAAGATACATAAACTCAAGCCTACAAGGATGAATTGATAACCACTCAACCAACACTACGTGAATAGGCAAGAAAACATCACAAGAAAACAAGCTTGCTCACCACCTCACTCTTCTTGCTTTATATGAAGTTCTCCTCTAGTAGATAAGTTTCGCTTGCTTTCTTTTCCACGCTTTTTTTAGTGCTTTTCCATCTCCTATTCTTAGTTATGACACAACGATCTTCTAATCGTCATATCTCCCTCATCCATGCACCAAATTTAGAGTTTTAAAAAGCTACGGATAGCTCTCTTCACAACCTTTCTAACCCATATTTACACGTGATATTTGAGTGTCAAACGAGAGAGTTATGAGCGTTTGTTTCTGACTGCTTTTTGGTGGTCTGCTTTTTCCTTCTTTTACTTTTCTCCATCTTTCTTGTTTTTAGTTTGACTTATACTTGAAACCTTAGCTCGTGTTCTTGGCCTTCGGGTGTGAATGCTCCATACCTTATATTTTTGTAGACTTCAATACCTTGAATTCTAAAAACACTTTCACATTTAGCCCTCCCCCTTGCTTTTTGGTGAACCATTTATGGTGAACCCTAAGCTACTAATAAAACTAAAGGTTCTCCTTCGCCTTATTCATGGCTATAGACAAAGAAGGAGAAAATAAATAGAAAAGAAACAAACTATGTGAGTAAAACCCCCGCTAGTCGATAGGAAAAACCTCACACTTCTAAACACACACACATACACATTGACAATTGCCATCACCATCTTCTCCTTGTCAACACAAAGAAAGAGGTTACAACAATTAGTATATCTTCATCAACTTTCCAAACAGAAGTAGGTCTATGTGATACATAACTCTTGATAGAAGTAAGCATGTTAACATATGAATAAACCTTTCGAGCGAGCGAACCTTTTGTACAAATACCTTCAAAGCTTCGAGACTTGTCAGAATTGTCATATTTTGAATTATGTCGATCTTTGCTTCATCAACATGACTTTCTTCTTGGCACACCACATTCTCCACATTACCTTGTTTTGTATGTATGACCATTTCATCTAGAATCTCATCTCGAAAAGGAAGCAAAAATAAAACTCGTTTGGTTGAATCATTCAAGGGTTGGAAGTTGACGTCTTTCTCCTTTGGAACAACCACAATAAGTGAGACAAACTTCAAATTCTCCATATGATAAATGAAACTCTCTTGTAACAATGCTTTATGATCTATCTTTTGCACAACCTTAGATTCTTGAAGAGTTTGGGCAATTGGTACCTTCAATTTGATAAGGTCTTTGAAGCAATCTTCTCCTTTTATATGTGAATAGACATTTATGAGTAATTTTGGAAACTCAAAAAGAAAAGAACTAAACCTTAGATGCTCTTCTCCTTGGATATAGCTTGAAATCATCTTCTCCAAGGTGATAATGCTTTTCTCTTCAATGACTTCTTCTTCCTCCTTAGACACCATGTGGAATGATTTGTTTTCCCTATCCCACGAATATTCATCAATTGTTATGCTTTCCTCTTCTTGCTTGCCAATGTCGGTAGATGATTCCTTCTCCTTTATACATTTGATTAGTTGTGGTGGATCCTTTGATGGTGATAAGTTAATGATACTCCAATCATGCATTACAAGTAAATCTCTTGGCTCTTGGTCAAATTGTTGTTGAAGAGTTGATGCCCACATAACTTTGTTGCTACTCAATGCAAATCCAAAACACAAATCTTGCACAAACACCTTCATACACTGCATCTTGGCACTTACCAATGCTTCCTTACACGCATTGATCTCCAAAAGCCAATCTCCAGCTATCACTTCTAGGTTACCTTCTTCATCTTGCAACTTCGTTGTGGGTACTTCACCATCAACAACTTCTTTTGTCATATCTTCCATTTCATCTTGCACATATTCATCATCAACCACCATATCGCTTGTTGTATCAATAATGCCCTCAACATGATGTACATTGGCATCACCATCCATAACATCGCTTCTCATAACAATCTCATTAGATTCGTCTTTCATATCATCATTCTTTATATCATGGTTGTCCTCATGAACTAAATGGGGGAACTCCACATTCATCACCTCTTCTTCATTGTCTCTGGAATCACCTTCATAGACATCATTATAACTCCAAAAATTAGAATAATGATATGAGGGAACCTGTTGAATCGGACATTGCAAGTATGTTGGTTGTTGGCTCATGACCGATCCACAATTATTATAGCTTGGATTTATGGTATATGACGCCGATACTCCATATGCTTCACCGAATAACAACTTCTTCAATTGTTGATCATAACTTTGACATACTCGAAGCAAATCATGGAAAGACCTTGGGTACTTCATATGCACTTCATATTGAAAATATGGATCTAGCCCTGCTTTGAATCTTTCCATCTACAAAAGAGAGAGAAGGAAGATATAGAAACCCAAATCTACAAAGATATATTAATAAGGAGTGATGATCATAGAAACAAGAGAAAGAAGATACATAAACTCAAGCCTACAAGGATGAATTGATAACCACTCAACCAACACTACGTGAATAGGCAAGAAAACATCACAAGAAAACAAGCTTGCTCACCACCTCACTCTTCTTGCTTTATATGAAGTTCTCCTCTAGTAGATAAGTTTCGCTTGCTTTCTTTTCCACGCTTTTTTTAGTGCTTTTCCATCTCCTATTCTTAGTTATGACACAACGATCTTCTAATCGTCATATCTCCCTCATCCATGCACCAAATTTAGAGTTTTAAAAAGCTACGGATAGCTCTCTTCACAACCTTTCTAACCCATATTTACACGTGATATTTGGGTGTCAAACGAGAGAGTTATGAGCGTTTGTTTCTGACTGCTTTTTGGTGGTCTGCTTTTTCCTTCTTTTACTTTTCTCCATCTTTCTTGTTTTTAGTTTGACTTATACTTGAAACCTTAGCTCGTGTTCTTGGCCTTCGGGTGTGAATGCTCCATACCTTATATTTTTGTAGACTTCAATACCTTGAATTCTAAAAACACTTTCACAATATGCAGGGGGAGTTGTTTCATGGTAGTTGAGGCTGCAGAAGACGGTTGCATTGTCAACCACGGAGGCGGAGTACATGGCGGCTGTGGAAGCAGGCAAGGAAATATTATGGATGAAGGACTTCATCGGAGAGCTCGGTATCCGGCAAGATGAATGCCGACTTTATTGCGATAGTCAAAGTGCCATCCATCTTGCTAAGAATGCGGCCTACCATTCCCGGACGAAGCATATCCAGCGAAGATATCACTGGATCCGGAAAAGAGTAGATGACTGGGAGTTCGCACTGACGAAGATCCACATGGTGGAGAACGGGTCAGATATGCTTACCAAAGTGCTGATACCCGACAAGCTGGATGCATGCCGGAAGAGGATCGGACTAGTAAGACATGCCATGCCGGAGTGAAGGGGGAGTTTGTTGGGAGACAGGTCCCTCCGGGTGGGAAGGGGGAAGAACAGTGCTGATGAACAAACTCGGCCGAGGCCTAAACCGTATGAGGAGTACCCAGCTACGGAGAGCCAGATGGTGCAGACCCGGTGAGAACCGGATGAGGAGTACCCGGCTACGGAGAGCCGGTTGGTGCAGACCCGGTGAGAACCGGATGAGGAGTACTCGGCTACAGAGAGCCGGATGGTGCAGACCCGGTGAGAACCGGATGAGGAGTACCCAGCTGCGGAGAGCCGGATGGTGCAGACCCGGTGAGGACCGGATGAGGAGTACTCGGCTACGGAGAGCCGGATGGTGCAGTCCCGGTGAGGAGTGCTCACCGGATGAAGAGACATATTAGTAAATATGTTTATGAGAGTCCATCATGGCTATATTTGTAAATAGCCGAAAAGTCATATTAGTATAAATATGACTTAGGGCAAACTTTTAGTAAGTTGTTGTTATTCTTGTTGGTGCAAGAAGAGAGAGAGCGTGGAATTGTGTATAGAGAGAGAGAAAGAGGTCGTTGCCTCTGTTGTAACCGCCACCTGTGGCGAGGATCGTGAGCACGAGGTCGTTGCCTCCGTGAACTCACTATTGTACATTCTAGCATAGTGATAGTTTGCAGCCTATGGGCTGCCGTGGTTTTTCCCTTAGTTTGCGTTTTCCACGTAAACATCCTGCGTACTCGTCTCCTCTCTTGTGTCGTGCATTCATTCCTATTTTCTGTGTATGATTTTAAGCTCGGTTGTGGCCGAGCATTGCGCATAAGGAGCGTTGAGTTCTCATCAATGCAATAGAGAGGGAGGGATAAAGTTCTTCTCAAAGGAGGGTCGTCCGTTCGGGGGTGCCAAAAGTTTTAATGGGTGGGGGGTGAAGCCTAGAATGGCTTCACCCCCCTCCCAAGGGGGTTACGATAAAGACAGAGCTAGAGAGCAAGATAAATAGGAAATGACACAAAATGAGAGGGGGAAAATGTATATTCCATTACATGCCCCATTAGGGGTTTATATAGTACATAGTGTAACGGTTAATAATATGACCGTTACAAAAGAAGACCGTTACATTCTTGTCACACGCACAAAATTGTGCATGTGCTCACACATACTCATCTTCACACACTCATTTACTTTACAGATACACATCAACCACATCATTACACCTACCCTTATGCCTACCCGTATATTCTTACGAGTAACACGCGCGCTTCGACCCTTTCGGTCGGCTTGTCTGCTCGTTTGGCGCTTCTCAGCTCCCTTGTTGTCGCGATGTCGACGCGTCCTTTGCTGCCCTTTTCTCCACATGGCCTCCAGTTGATTCGGCGTATCCAAATCGAACATTTTCGATTCAATTCCAGTTTCATTTGAATTGGTTGTATCCAATTCATCCTCAGTCTTTAGGCCTTTGACTACATCAGACCACGTCTTGTTCTTGGCCTTTACACCCTTCTTGGGTGTATCTCCCCCTGATTTGGCTGTCCTCGGTTTTTCCCTACGATTGCGGCCCTTTCTTTCTTCTTCGACTTCTTCAGCCTGTCCGAAATCGAATTCTTCATCCGATTCCTCATCACAGTCACTTCCGCCGTGATGAACACCTCTGCTCCTTTCATGCTCTTGTTCCTGTTCGTCTTCCTTTCTCCCCCTCAAGTTCGGCGTGTCGAGGTGACGCAACCCAAGCGCACCCAAGAAATGTCGTAACTTGTCAAGACCAAGAGGTTTTGTGAAGATGTCGGCAATCTGCCGATCAGTTGGAACATGCACCAATTCAACTTCACCTGAAAGGATACGCTCGCAAACAAAATGGTAATGCACCTCAATGTGCTTGGTCCGGGCATGGAACACGGGGTTCTTCGCAAGGTGCATACTGCTGAGGTTGTCACAAAAGATCGTCGTCAGATGAAACACCTCCACATGCAGATCCCGTAATAGCCGTTTTAACCAAATGACTTCGCACGTAGCGACAGTCGCCCCTTGATATTCGGCCTCCATGTTCGACAGTGCTACTATCGGCTGCTTTTTGCTGTTCCACGCGATCACTGCACTTCCTAACGAAAAGGTGTATCCGGATGTGGATCGATGATCATTGGCGTTTCTGGCCCAATTGGCATCCGTGTAGTTGACTAACTGTGCCTGCCCGATAAAACAAAGCCTTGTCTTTCGTGCCGCTGACATATCGCAATATCCGTTGCGCGCACTAAAAGTGTTCGGCCGTAGGCTGCAACATGAATTGACTGATTAAGCCGACTAGATAACTAAGATCTGGTCGAGTAATCGTCAGATAGATAAGGCTTCCGACAATCTGTCGGAACCGTGTCGGGTCACATGTCTTTCCCGAATCTGGGCGAAGCTTCACGTTTCTATCCAGAGGGATCGAGATGGGCTTACAGTTTGCCATCCCGAACTTGAAGAGCATATTCAGCGCGTAATGACGATGGTTGATCAATATGCCTTCGGGGGTACGGATCACTTTGATCCCGAGGAAGTAATGAAGCTCTCCGATATCCTTCATTTCAAACGGTGCCACAAGCTGAGACTTCACGTGGCGGATTTCGTCAAGGTCGGCACCGGCGATGACTAAATCATCAACGCACAAGAGCAGGCTGACCGGTCCATATTGACCTTGCCGAACAAATAGAGAAGAGTCTGATTTCGACGTCCTAAAGCCCATCCTATGCAGCTGTTGCGTAATCTTCGCGTTCCAGGCTCGCGGGGCTTGCTTAAGTCCGTACAATGACTTCTTCAGTCGGCAAACCGCCAAGGTGTTTCGTTCGGATAGAAATCTGGGGGGTTGTACCATGTACACCTGCTCCTCAAGATCACCTTGTAGGAACGCGTTCTTTACATCCATCTAATGTAAGTGCCTCACCTTCGCCGCAGCTACTACGAGCAAAACACAGATGGTAGTCATCTTCGCGACAGGCGCGAAGGTCTCATCTTAGTCCACGTCGTGCTTCTGCGTGTAGCCTTTAGCTACTAAACGGGCCTTGTAGCGGTTGACAGAGCCATCGGTGTTGTATTTCACTTTATACACCCATCTGCATATGATCGCCTTTACACCCTTTGGTGCGTCAACTAGGTCCCAGGTTTCATTCTCCGATAATGCGCGCATCTCTTCCTCCATTGCGGCACGCCAGTTCACATCTGTCACCGCTTCTGCGTAGCTCTCCGGCTCATGCACTTCCGCCACTCGCGTCATGTACGCGTAATGGTGCGCCATGTACTCATTATACCCGTATCTCTTTATGGAGTTCTTGAGGCGGGTAGATTGGCGTAATTCGTGATTACCCGATTTCACAACCTTTTCGGCTACCGTCGACCTCTTCCATGGAGGTTCCTTCTCGACTGGCTCAAGGCCAGATTTGCTTCGAATTGACTCGACACTACCGAAATCGTATTCTGACGTCTTCTTCTTCCCCTTCTCCAGGCGCGTAAACCATCTCCTCGGTTCTTTACGCGGGGGCATCACGGCCGAGTCTCCACTACTCGTTGTCTCATCATCTTGTTGGCCATCTCGGCCCAACCCCTCACTCATTTGGCCCACTCAGCCGAAATGAGATCGAACTCTCTCTTAGAGCTCCAATTTCTTCATCATGCGGAGGCATTTCAGCCTCGCTGATTTCTTCTTCAGAAATCAGAATGGAGTCTTGAGGTTCTGGAGGTGAAGGCAAGTACCACGAAGTGGATTCGTTGAACACGACATCTCGACTAACGCATACTTCCTTTGTTCGGGGGTTATAGCACTTATACCCCTTCTGCTCGTCTGAATAGCCGACCAAGATACATTTCTCGGCGTTGGCATCCAGCTTCCTCCTCTTTTCCTTCGGCACATTCACATACGCAATGCTACCGAAAATCCTCAAGTGTGCCAAGTTCGGCTTCTTCCTAAAATACAGCTCATGTGGCGACACTCCTCCATTGGCAGAAGTCTGATTCTGCAAGTAGACAACCGTCTTCACGGCTTCGGCCCAATAAAATTTCAGCATATGCTTCTCGTCAAGCATTGCCCGGGTCGCTTCTTCAATCATCTGATTCTTCCGCTCGACTACATCGTTCCACTCCGGTGTATATCTACATGAGAATTCGCGTCGAATTCCGTCCTTCCGTAGATAACATGTGAATTGGTCGAAGAAGTACTCCTTCCCGCCATCGGACCGTAGGCATTTGATTTTACGCCTTGTTTCCATTTCCACAAGGCTCTTCACCTCCAGGAAACATGTGAAAACTTCGCTCTTCTTTGCGATCGTGCATGCCCACGTGTGCCGAGTGAAATCATCGATGAAGGTTACAAAGTAACAGCTTCCACCGAGACTCATGTTCTGTGCCAATCCCCACACATCCAAATGGATCAAATCGAGCGGATCACAGCTCCGATTAGGCTCGTTGGGGAATGGAAGTCGATGTTGTTTTCCCATCTGACAGGCTTCGCAAACTTGGCCATTCCGGCCACAAAATTTCGGCAACCCAAAAACAATGTTCTTCGTCTGCATTTCACAAAGCCATGGGAAATTTACGTGGCCGAACCGCTTGTGCCATAGGTCGATATCCGATTCGACCTTTTGTCCTTTCGTGTACAATGCGGTTCCGGCTTGATTAGTGTCGAGGATAAACATCCTCCCTTCACGGCGCCCTTGCGCGATTACTTTGCCTTCCTCTTCTATGAAGCAACCGAGATGCGTGAATCGAACCTGCATTCCCTGGTTGACGATCTAACCGGCCGACACTAGGTTCTTCGTTATTGTCGGGACGTGCAACACGTTCATGAGTTTCCCTTTCTTCCCGACATGGCTGAGAGGAACTTCACCGACATGTTCGATGGTATGCGGAGTGTCGTCTCCCGTTTTGACCACTCCTTGTGATTCCGGTTTCTTCAAGTACAAGAACCATTCCTCGTGACTCGTCATATGATTTGACGCTCCGGAATCAACATACCACACCTCGCTTGATTTCGAGGTGTTCACGGCCATAGAGTTGGCCTTATGCTTCATTACGAAAGCTGGCCCCAATTTGTTTCCAGCTCGTTCAGAGCCTTCTGCGTAGTGCGATCTCTGACGCCACGATCTGGCTTTGTCCGAATCGGCTCGCTTTTTCCAGCAGTCGCTCTCCTTGTGGCCTTTCTTGCCACAATACCAGCAATCCGGCATGGCCTTCTCTTGCCGGCTTCTGGCACCGCCATGACTCCCCCTGCTTGTGGAGGGTCTGGAACTGCTGTCGGCATTTCGATTATGCCGCTTGTTTTGCTCTTGTCGGCTGCCTCCATTGCGCACCGATCTGCCTCGTCCACCATGACCACGGGGCCTATCATCCTTCATGTAAAGCATCTTGCCATCGGCGTGCGCACTCATCAACGCACCCGCGTGGTTTTCTTCTATGAGCAACATTGACTAAAGCTCGAAAAATGAAGGCTTAATCTCCCTCGTGCAGACAGCCGTTTGGAAAGATCCGAACTTTGATGCCAAGCCACCAAGACAAACCTGCACCATTTCATCTTCCTCTTTGTTCACGTTGACGGAGGCGAGAGAGTCACAGATTTCTTTGATCTTGGTGGTGTAATCAGCCACCGACATATCTCTTTGTCGTACATTGCTGAGCTCCTATCTAAGCTACAACTTTCTGGCCATTGTGTTGGCGGCAAAAATCCTTTTGAGATTCGCCCACACGTCCTTCGACGTCTTGGCATCCCGAATATAGCTCAAAAGTTGATCACTCAAACAGGACGCGAAGCAGTACAGCACTCTGCTTGCCGCTTGTTCCCAAGCCAGATAGTCCCTGTGTGTCGAGTCGGATGCCACATCGTTCGCTCCTTCAATATAACTCTAGTAGCCATGGCCAAGCAGGTACTAGTGCATCTTGTAAGACCACGATGCATAGTTGTTTCTGTCAAGCTTTTCAGTCGGAAGTGAGCTTCCCATTCCTTTGTGCATGTGTCTATCTTATTTCTTCCAAAAATAAGACCCTTCAACTCTGTTTGATGCAACGTTTTCTTGTCGGCTGCAGAGGACTTCAACCCTCACACTCTGATACCATGTAAAAGAATACGTTGTGCGGAAGCGTGTGCGTAAAACGCAGAGTACAAAGTTCAGAAAACACAAAGATGGAGATGGAGAGACAGAGACATAGAGACACTATAGATCAAATTCAAAATAATTCTCTGTTTTGTACATAATTCATGCTCAGTGAGCACCTTATATACAAGCCCTGACAATCGGGCTAACACAAGTACTCACAGTACTTGAGTGCTCATAAATGAGCCGACTACACAAACTCCCAAAATTATTCCTTTACAAGGAATAACGCTCTAACGGCCTCTTCGGTTTTCACACCGATGTGGCCCTGTTGTGCGTACTTTTCACGCACCTAGTCTACGCACTGGGTTACACTGCATACTTCGTACCGAATTTTGAGCTTGTCTCTCAACACAAATCGACCTCGAGGAGATCACAGAGGGCATGGTGCAGGCCCTTACCCACCTACCCGTAGGAGGCCTCTACTCCATCGAGAACCCCTCCACTAAGACAAATGACGGAGTACTTTGGTGAGTACTCCATACCCAGCAAAGCATACCGCACACAAGGCGGCGAAGACCCTTTGTTTCGGGAGGTGGCACTGGTGTTAATCGAATATGGATTTGTGCATCCTCACCCACCAGATTTGCCTAAAAATAGAGCCGGTTTTATTATTGCAACGTACGAAGGCCTGAAGGTGGTCTGGCCGGTTATAGTGGCATATTCCTTGCGGGCTGCAATTCACTCGGTTGTGGATGGGAAGAAGGCCTGGACCGCGGTTGCACAATGGCTCACCCTACTGGTACCATCGCCACTAGCCATTCAAGCAAGGAAACGGGGCCGATCGGCAAAAACAACTCCGAATAAAACGACAAAATGGCAGCAGCTTCTCGCCAAACACACCCCCAGTTGGATAAAAGCGAGCTCGTCTCAACGGGAAATGGAGTATTCGGGCTAGAAAAAGCCGATGGAGAAAGTTGTGCCGATAGAAAGGCCGGTGGAAAAGTAGGCCAAGCCCATCAAGATCAAGTTGCGTCGGCAGGACCGGGAGACAGACAACTTGGCCCACAGAGGAAGATGCGGTGGACGAACCGTAGAGACCCTCCAACGTCGGTAGAGAAGGCACGACAGGGAGCAGCAAGGGGACGGATCGGGCCCAGATATGGAAAGCACCCCGATTCCCCGCTCTGTGGTAGAGGACACAAGGCCAGAAACCATCTCTCTACGACCAAAAATGGTGGCACTGGTTCTGCAAGAACCGGATATGATAGAGCATATCTCACCGGGTCGGCTGGCGCAGACAGACAAGATACGACTTCCGGAACTAGATGCGCAAGGGCTACAAGGGAAAGGTCCAAGGCCGGAGCCAGTGCATTGAGACAACATGACATTGTAGCCAATGGTTGAGATGGCGGGGAAGGAGGTGTGAAGAGTTGTGAACCGGATGGAGGAAGAAGAAAGGATGCAAATGGACCGGTTGTTCACCACAACCGAGGATTTAGAACATGCCCGGACATGGCTCCGGAGCTTAGAAGAAGAGTTGAAGAAGGCCATGGAACATGCGGCAAGTATGGGCAAACACAACCACAGAGCCGGTGGCACCAGCTAACACACAAGCGTCAGAGGAACAGGTGGCCAGCACAGCCCCGGTAAATAATATTTAGCGAGAACAAGAACTATCAACCTTGAAAGAGGAATCAGCCACTCAAGAGGCCCTAAGGGTCAAAGAAAGAGAGCAAAAGCAAGTAGCCAAGGAGGAAAAGTGGAGAATAGAAGAAGCTCTCGGTACTGAAAGAGGAACGCAACAAATTGCTGCAGGAAAAGGACAAGCTCTGGCATGGTGCAGAACCAAAATAGAATGGTTCAACAAGGAACTCCAACAACATAAGGACATGGAGGACCGCGCTCACTCGCAAATCAACCGCAAGCTAAAACAGAAAACGGAAGACTTCGATAAACTATATCAGGACCACAAGCAACTAGATGCAGAGCATAAAAAGCTTGGGGCAGAATTGGACCGGCAACAAGAGAAGTTGATGGAACTCCAGGTGGAGGTAGTTAAGAAGTCGGATGCGTTGGCTGAAGAACAAACAAAAGCGGTAGAGTCGACAAAGCTACTATAAGAGGTGGCGAGTGAAAGGATGGAGCTAACCCGACAACACTACAAGGAAATGGAACGAGCAAAACTGGCTCTGAATAGGGTTCAGATGACTTATCAGACCCAACTGCTTGAGTACGAGGTGTAGGCCAAGGATACCACGGCTTTGATTAAGAAGCTGAAAGAGGAGAAGCAGGTGGTGGAAGATAGCACAAAGTTGGGAGTAGGCCGGATCCAAGCAATACTGGCGGCATGGAAAGAACGGACTGTTACCGATTAGGAACACGGTCTACGGTCAGTCCTTCAACCTAGACCTCAAAGTGACTGTGTTGTAATGAATGGTATCATCGTAGCGTAATACTTAGTGGGATACCTCCCGTATCCTAGTAGCGTATAAGGGAGATGGCTACAACCGAACTCCCTAGACAGTGGACTAGCAACCGCACAGTTTCTCACGCCTACGCTCTTACGACTATGCTACGCCACCAAGAATCACAAACACACAGTAGATTAACCACAAATACGCACAGGGATCAGAGAAGATAGAACTCTATGAAGATGCACCTTTTACATTCAAAATTACATGCTACCTCTATCAAAGGATTTCTGCCCTTTATATACACAGGGTCTTTTTAGCCGTTCACGCTTCCCGCGTGAACCGTTTGCATGCGTTACAATTTTACTATATTCTATATTTCTGCGCTCCTGTCCGTTGGTTACTATTCCGGTGGACAACACTTGGCACGCCTGTGGGACAGTGCCATGGCATGTCGGACCCACCCCTTTAATCTTCCTCCAAAATGGCCCAGATGTTTGGTTCTGCTTCGGTTTCCGGATCCGGGGACGGCGTAGTGTCCATACGCGCGTCGGTGTGTGGTTCCACTGCCTGCTCATGAGGGATGCCTATGGTGCCGTTGGCTTCTTGTGTGGGTGGTCTAGGCTCTGCTGGCTCATCGTTTGCTATGGTAGCCGGTTCCGCCGTTAGCGAGCTCGTGGTGGGTCAGGGTTTCTGTCTCGTCCATAACCTCCTCCGTGTTGTCGGCCGTAGTCGTGCGCTATGGTGAGTGAGGCTGGGGTTCCTCTTGATCGGCGGTTTCACTTTCTGGTATCACGGGGGTCTTTGCTTCCCGTTCCGTGCTGTGCACCGTAGTGGTTCTTTCCAAGGACATGGGCTGAGGTCCCTCTGGTTTGGCAATATCCGGAATTGGTATCGCAATGGATTCCTCATTTGTTTGCGTGTTACCGGCTTGCGTGATTTGGTGAAACAGGTCCTTCTGACTTTCACCAAAATCGTCTAGTAGTTGTGCGAGTTCCTCAGAGTGTTGGTCCGCTAGCGCGCTGTCGTGAAGAAAACCGGCCCTAAGAGGAATCAAGGAATCAAAGGCATGAACCCGCCCTTTTGTAAGCGTGTGTGTGAATTGATTCATTGTAGGAATAGGACGGCTGATGTAAGGATACTAGGTAGGACACATTTATTAGGAAATCGATGCGTATCTCGGTCCGAAAGGACAGAGAATTAAGATGACGTGTTTGATGTAATGGCACCCTTGGAGACTTATAAAGGAAAGGAGAGAGGAAGAAAAGGGGGTTGCTTTTTGGGAGGGAAGGAGGAGGCGTTGTCGTACTGGGAACTGAGCTCTCTCTTCCTCTATCATCATTCTCTGCAGGGTTGCAACTGTTGTAATTACCTCTGCTATAGTAACAGATTTTCTTGTTCCCGCCTATCTGTGTTATCCGTGTTGTCTATGTCGAGATAATCTCTTCTTTGAACTCTCCCGAGTGTGCTCCTTGATTGAGTCGTTATACGCGTTGGTGGTTCAATCAACCGGCAAGTGTAGCTAGTTGTTGATAGGTCTAGCGGACCTCACGCCGTTGAGCTTCTCACTTCCTCTTGTCTCTCTTGCTCCTCAGTTCAGGGCCCCCGCGCTCCCGCCTTATTTCACACCCGCACGCGTAATAACACGACACATTTGGTGAACCCAACGTGAAACAAGCGGCAGAGGAGTCGAAGATGAGGGGATCGGAGCTCGCCGAAGCCATGGCGGTAGCGGTCGATAGTATAGTAAGTGCTCGCAAGGGCTTAAGCGCCCTCGACAGGGCCATTGAAGCAATTGTCGGCTCGATAGGCCGATTTGATGGGAAGGACGCCACGAGCTATTTGGTGGCCTACCGAGCCGAGATGGTGATGAGGGACATTCCTGAGGATAAGCGTCTGGCCGAGTTCCCTCGGGTGGCGACACTGGGCATCCACGCAGAGGTGCTCGAGGTACAGGCTGGATGCCGGACCTGGGGAGAATTCGAAGCACGGCTCCTCGAAAGGTATGGGCTCAATGACGCGCTTCGGTTATCGAAGCGGGACTTCATGGAGTGGGTGGAAACCCCCGAAAAAGGGAGGAATGCGTCGACGCTCCTCCGAGAGTTCGAAGAACGCTTCGCACGGCTCTCGGCGCTGGACAGGACCTTGCTGGACAGGACCTTGCTGGACACGAGCCATGTCCTGTTGTTCATCAAATCGGTGGACGTACGGGACAGGGGCCAGGTGGGTCTCCTGTTGGAGACTGATGATGGGCTGATGACCGACTGGGCCATGGTCAAGGGGGTCTGTAGCCGCTTCGACAAACGACGAGAGTGGGGCGACGAGAAGTCGTTAGCGACGGGACCTACCCTGGCAAGGAAGTTCGACGAGCCTTCCCCGGCACGAAGGGAGGAAACCCGGGATTGGCTTGAAACTGGCTCAACATCTACCGGAGCGGTCAAGGGGCCATCCGGGGGAGTAGCTCTTGAGGAGCTGACACAAATGGTGCGCGACTTGCAGATCGCGCAGGCCCAGAGAGACAGTGGAGGGCAGCCACGCGACCAAAGACCGCCGGCTGGACAACGATGTATGTGGTGCGACGCAGTCGGACATTGCCGGCGAGACTACGTGGAGTTTACCGAAGCCCTCAGGAGTAATGTGGTGTACCTATGGAACGGACGGGTGCACGCTAGTGAAACTCAGAGAGAGGTGGAGACTAATTTCGGGCGTGGTGGAATGAAGCGGCAAATGGAAGAAGCGGAGGCGCACCATGTGGAGGTTGTCCATTATTCAGCATCGGTTGGGATCCGGGTGGGAAGTGAAGAAGGTCGAGAAACGAGGGACTATGGCTTCTGGCCCTCAGTGCTAGAAGGCCTCTCCGGCGCACGATTGAAGAGGGAGGAAGCGAGTCGCGCAGAGCAGCGAGTCAGGGAGGTCATAAGATGGGATGATCCGGTTGAGGAGAAAACCGGTCTCGTGGAAGCCGTGTGCTAGAACTACGAGGTTCTAGTAGAAGACAAGTGCAAGGGAATGGCCGGAGGTGCCGGTCCCTCACAGCGGTACGAGGTTCGGACCAAAACAGAACAATGCCGGCAACACCAGGGTGCCGGATAAAACGAAACGGGCTGGTTACCGGCTGACCATGGAGATTGAGGGGTCAACGGACCTGCGACTGTCAAGACTGAGAGAGAAAAAGAGAGAGAAAAAGAGATAGAGAAATAATGTCAAGACTGAGAGAGAGAAAGAGAGAGAAAAAGAGATAGAGAGATAATTGAAAGAGAATTATTATATTGAAGCGTAAAATAGATTACAAAGAGCAGGCTACAAAATGGCGTTGAACCAATTTAGGTTTGGGATGGGTGGTAGATCCCTATTTATAAGTAATAGAGAACACTCTAGAATATTCTAGGTTATCCTAGAATGTAGAGTAATCTAGAAGATCTCTAGAGTATTCTAGAAGGTTCTAGTGGTATAGAACACTCTAGAATATTCTAGGTCATTCTAGAATGTAGAATAATATAGAATATTCCTATGATATTAGATTTCATATTTTAGAGACTATACATATAAGAATATTAATACAATGGTTAAGGATTTGACATGTGTACAACAAGGTCGTGGGTTCAAATCCTTTCGAGTCATAATGTGAGTGTCATGATCCTTTCGATGCATGATGTGACTATTATCATGACAATATCCCCCTTCTTCGACGACACGTCTCACGGGTCGTAGGGTTTGTATTAGGACCTGGTTTACAAGGATATTGGCGATGAAATGCATTGACGAGTTCTGCAGCATTGGAATGATTTGTGGCAGGTTCCCAAGTTCGATCATTGGGGGTATAGCCTAGCCAATCGACTAAGTAATACAGCTTGTTGCGCACGATTTTAGAATCGAGAAC